>NC_059338.1:117647683-117947683 GCF_018350155.1 Leopardus geoffroyi | reverse complement strand
TCTCTCCCTGTAGCCATGTGGGTTTCATTTTATCATCACAAGCATTAAAATGCAATATAGCACTGAAAAGAAACATGAAAAGTGACAAGTTCTAGAATACGAATCTGAGTTTATCCAATAATTTCCTTAACTTGCATTTCTGCGAGCTAGACCTAATTGTATGCGCACATGTAGGTATTGCTATGTACTGCCCCATGCTTCTGTGTAATGATAGTGCCAATTTTCACATGCAGTTGGAAAGGGTAAAAGGAACTATTTACCCATAACTGTGCCTAAATATAGGGTGTGTCTATGTATCCATTCTAATTTTGTTTATTTATTTTGAGCACTATTTAGAGCACGAGCCGGGGAGCGGGGGCGGGGAGAGAGAGGGAGAATCTTAAGCAGGCTCCACATTCAGCAGGGAGCCCCACTTGGGTTCCATCTCAAAAGCTGAGCCAAAATCGAGAGACCGTCTCTCTCAACTGACTGAGCCACCCAGGTGCCATATATATATATATATATATATATATATATATATATATATATATATATGTATATATATATAATCAATTTTATGCACCAGTTTTGATAACTTAGTTTAATCAATACTTTTACTCTAGAAAAAAAATGTATCAAAACGGAAGTGTTTTATGTCTGTGATATCAAAGTACGAAAATGCTTACTCTTTGCCTTAAATCCTGCAATAGGACATTATTCTCTGACTGGTAGCTAACAAATTCAGTCATACTCCTTCAGGTTCAGTGTTAAGTTTAATGGGTTTGTCTCTTGCATTCTGACTTGTTTTAATGACACGATTCCATTGCTTCCTGTTTAAATCTCAAATGTACTAAATGTTTACTGAATGCCATCCAGTTGATTTCCAACACGCACACTTACACACAAACACAACATTCATTCCTCCAGTGAGTCTTTGAAACCTCTATTTTTTTTTTTTTTCTCCTAGAGTTGCCTCTAGGGGCATCTGGGTGGCTCAATCGGTTATGCGTCCCACTTCTGCTCAGGTCATGATCTCACAGTTCAGGAGTTTGAGCCCCACCTAGGGCTCTGTGCTGACAGCTCAGAGCCTGGAGTCTGCTTCTGATTGTGTCTCCCTCCCTTCTCTGACCCTGCCCTGCTTGTACTCTGTCTCTCTCTCAAGAATAAATTAAAAAACAATAAAGTTGCCTCTAGTTTTATCTTTTCTTTACCAATTGAAAAGATCCGTGCCATAAGAAACTTCTGACAAGTGAGAAAGCTCCATTTTAGTCTAGTAATTTAGGTCTTGACCTTAGTCTGCAGGGGGAAACATAGATGGCTATTGTTTTGCAAAATTTACTCTTAATTTTCCTCTAATTACAGTCCATATGTATCAGAATTACTTGAAATTGGAATCTTTGTCTAGGAATCCTGAATTTTTTTTTTCAGTAAGAAACACAATTTTTTAGCACACTAATATTTGAGCACCAGTGCAAGGTAGGTTTTCATCCTGAGGCTTATGATCTTATCTGGTTATCCATTTATATGAAGACTATTTAATGATATAGTAGTTACAAGCCTATTGTTTGTTACTGTTAGAGAACGCTTCTGTATAATACTTATTTATATATTGCCACAGAAGTATAAACATTGTTTCAGCATTGTTGCTCAACAGGGTTGTAAATCAGCAATTTCCAACCTAGTTCTCCAGAGCCTGGATGGAGGGTCTGCATAGGTGCGGGGGGACAAGTACTGGGGAGAGAAAGCTGGGACTGAAGGCAAGCCTCACAGCTAGTACTCTACATTCTTTGGCTCTTATTCAGAGAAAGCAATTGTTTGATCTATTTTATATGTTAAGTACTTCTTGTATGCCTTATATTCCAAGTAAGAATTCTTTTGGAAACTGTGATGTGCAATTAAGGGGAGGAAGTTTGAAAATTAGTGGAAAGCCACCATATTTTACTTTTAAATTTATAAATGTCATTCTTCTGGAAGATAGGAAATGTGTTTATTGCTCGGTATTGGTACTAGGAAACTCTACTTGAGCAGAAGCACACCTTTACTGTTAATATTTCAGGGCACATGTTGTTCCGTCACCTGTCTTTGCATTTCTGAATCACAACGAGTGCATTGAAATCACCGTGGCAATCATCAACTTCCCAGACATGAATATGACTATTAGGAATGGGTTAAGACCTTTGGCGATGCTTTCCTGTATGTTATTAAAGGTTGCATAGTGGATTCTCTCTGTAGACTTTGTTTCTAGTTTTTTAAATTAGAGTAATTTTTTTTGTTGTAAGATAATGCTTAGTCTTTGTTAAAATTTTGAGAAAACTGCTAAGTTAATCCTACCACAAAAAGATAAGGGCTAACCCCTTCAGATCCTTCCATAGTTTTTGATATTTATATAAATTTGATTTTTTTATTGTATGTGTGTTTCATAAACCTATTTCTTATAATTCCTGTTATATATTACACAAAACAATGTTTTTTTCTAAACTGATACCTTTATTTTTAAGAGTTTATTTTTAAGCAATGTCTGCAGCCAGTGTAGGGCTCAAACTCACAACCCTGAGATCAAGAGTCACATGCTCCACTGACTGAGCCAGCCAGGTGCCCCTAAACTGAGACTTTGAAAAAGCATTTCTGTGTATATAGATTTTAAGTAAAAAAAAAAAAAACGATCATCACTAAAGACATGCTTGAGCATGTCTCCTTAAGATCTTTTACATTTAGTGTAAATATCTCTGTCGGTCCATTTTTTATAGTACATAATGTTTACTGGGTGTATTAACTTTTATTATATTGATGTGCGTTGATTTTTTTTAGGTGTTTATATCTCAGTTGAAATTCAGATTGTTCCCTCACTGCTTCACTATTGTAAAAGTTGCTTTGATACACATGTATTTTCTATAAGTTTACACATGTTGTTTTAAGATATTTTTCTTAGAGTGGAATTATAGGGTTAAAAGCTACGCAAATATTTTATACCTTTTGATATATACCTTGTCAAATTTATCTCCGAATGTTTGTACCACTCTGCACTCTTACCAGCAATGAATAATATTTAAGGTAGGTTTGAATTACCAATTGAAAAAAAGGGATAGTGATACTGTAAATATGGTTAAATGCTTAGGGGCAAATGATTTATGGTATTTTATATATGGAAAGGTTATTTGGGTAAAAACTACCCTGATAAATATAGTGACCCTTTAAAAAGAATATGTTTTATAGTATTTAAGTGAAATTGCTTTCATTTTTTTTTTTTTTTTTTTTTTTTGCTGGGTTTGTTACCTGCAGTACAGAAGGAAGATTTATTTGAAAAGAAATTAACATTTTTGAGAGAGAGAGCGCACGTGCGTGAGCGAGTGGAGGCGGGGCAGAGAGAGACCCACAGAATTCGATGCAGGCTCCAGGCTCTCATGACCTGAGCTGAAGTCAGATGCTTAACCTGACTGAGCCACGCAGGCGCTCCAGAAGGACTTATTTTTAATGTCAATAATGTTCCTATCTGAGAAATATAAATAACTGGGGGATGCATTGTGGTATATGTATGGCGGAAAAATACTCCATTCCAAAAAGTCATTTCTTTCTTTCACTTAATTACGTCTCTTTTTTAAATAGTCTGAGGTGTGAAAACTCATAAATTTGCAGTTGTGCTTTTTAAAATTCAAACCGGTAAACTATATTGGTTAAAATCCTTGGATTATCTTGTTACTAATTACAAAAAACACTAGGAAATTCTCTGGGAACAAAGGTATTTGTATAGATTTTGACCTAAATATGTGGAGAACATCACAGGCAGGGCTATCCTTAGAATTGTAATTCTAGTTCAGTTTCTTACCTAGGTATCCCAATGCCAGAATTTTCATCAATAAAGAGAAATCACTTCCTGTTAACTGTTGCTTAACTTAACATTGTTCTTTAAGCTGGTAACATTAAATCAGTAGTATTGTTATAGTTAGTTTCATTTTTGCCTAGTTGTTTATTGTCCGCAGGTCATAGTGAATATATGTAGGACATTTTACATAACAAATATGATACATTACCCATCAACAGATATAAGCTATCTTTATTTACGTGTAAAAAGTGCTTTTAGATACTTTCAACATTTCTTTTTAAGTATGAAATTTTTGAAACATAAAGTACTGTCATTTACCTTCAACACTTACAAGGCTATGCCTTTTTTCTCTCATCAGGAGTATGCTCTAGAATAAAATTGCCCTATTGATGTAGAGAACTAAGATGAGAATATGTTCTCATCACACTTATAGGTTGTGATTGGCAAATTTTGAAAAGCAAGAGGAGAGTCTTCAATTGGGAGAAAACGTAATTAACCACATTTTCTACTTCATTAAGATAGTGACAGGATCTATATGCATTCTTAGTTGTATATACATAACATATAATAATTTGAAGCATGTATATCAGGATTCCTATCTTGGCAGGGATTAAATGGAAACCCCATGAAATGGATTATGTTTTTTGTCTAAAGCTGGAGACCCTCAAATGTAATCACTGGCAAACTGGAATGGATCTACTTGTTAAATGTTGTCACTTGAATATGCAAAAGTAAGATGAAGAACCTCTATTTTGCTAAGAGCATAGTAACACAGGGATGGGTGTGTGTGCATTTTTTTTTTTTTTTTTTTAGTTGCTTAGTATAGGCTTCCTCACCTCTTGATATGTTCACAGGGGAGGAATGTGTGAAAACGTGAGGGAGAAGATCAATTCTCTCCCCTCTTCTATGTGAGAGAGCTATTGAGGGCGGTGGAAGAGAAAGACAGTGATCCCCTGGAAATAAGACCCAGAGACTAAGAAAAGGGCTTACGAACCTGAGATTGGAGGATGGAGGGATAAGGGGGATAGGGTTTTGATAGCGCGCTTCTTTCTTTGTGGCAAGTAACTGGTAGAATTCTAGGCTGGTAGAATATGTTCTTTGAGGTAAAGTGATTGAACTCTTAAATGAAGAGCTGAAAGAGTAATAAACTAGAGCACAAATATAAGACATCTATCAGACTTCTGAGGATGATCTTTGGGTGGGATTTCCATGCGACAGTGAGAGTCGTTGTCAATATTTGAGTAGTTTGTGCTGTACTCCTGTGAGAATTGAGCCCCCTCAGATCAGGGTTCCTGGATTATTAAAAGAGGTGGAGAAACCTCAAGAATGAGATAGTGGCCTTTTTGATATCAGGGCATGCAGATGCTCCTGATGGCACTTGAAGAGTTGATCACACTGGTTATAGAGGAAGAAATAACTGAAGCATATTATAACTAGTAGGTGATGGATTAATAACAGCTGCTAAATAAAGGTTACCATATGAATAACATTACTTGGGAAATAATCTGGCATTTAGGGTTTGGCAGCAAATCTGACAAGCTTCTTTTCATCAATGTCATTGCCATAGAAAGTCAATCTCACATGTGTTTTGGTGTTAAATTCATTTCTTGGGACATTTTCTTATGAGCATAGACATATTCATCATTGCTTATGGGTCTCATGTCACTGAGCTACAAAGTCCTTGAAAAGAATCTATATTCTTTTTGGTTTTGTTGGACATCTTATAGTGGCGCTCCGTCCTTTCCTCTCAATTGTGGGAAAACAGAAGATGTATTTGAGTCTTGCTGTAGCATAAGATGGCTCACCTGGCTGAGCCAAAAAAAAAAAAAAAAAATGCCATGTATTCTAAAGCATCCTTACAATTCTAGGTTTAATTTGAAAACTCAGATGCAGTTCTCTAGGTCCAAAGGTTTCCATTTAAAACAAAACAAAAGAAAAAAATGGACAGAATGTACAGTGAAACTAATTCTTTAATATTGGTTTGCAAATTCGTAGCAAATCTGAGCAAAAGATAAAGGTTACAGCTCATTGATTCCTAGAAGAACTTATATGATATAATCAAGTAAGGCATAAAAATACAGTGATTAAGCAGGATCTGCATACAAAGACAATATTAAGAAATACATCAGCAAAAAAAAAAAAAGAAATAACATCAGCATATTTCATTATGTCAAAAAATTCAAAGTGTGAAATCAAGATTATCTCAGTAGAGATTATCTCAAGTGCCAAGAAGGCAACTTGATAAATAGAACATCCCTTCCATATTAGAAAACTAAAATGGAAAAATTCACTTCTTTAATATGATGAGATATATTTTTTCCAAAACAATGAAGGGTATCAGTATATGCCCTCCCAAAATATGCCTCTTTGGTTTATGAATTATTTTAAGCAAAAGACCATTGATAACCAGCAGGAAAAGCTCTGAAAAGAAGGCAAACGTTTTCCTTTTATAAAGGAAATCTATATTTGTAAGAATATTTGTCAAAGGTGTCTCCCTCTCCAGTACCAGGAAAAAGAGGACCTTTTAACAACTTTTACAAATGGGGAGGGCCCAGACTTAAATTTGCATAACAAACCCTATTAAACAACACTTGTTTACCATATTTTTTTCCTGGTCTGTAATAACCTTCCCATAACTTGCTTTCTCATCCAGAAGTCACCAAACTCTTTGCTTTTGATTTAGCCTAAGATGATATATAAACCCAGTTCTAGACATGCTTTCGAATTCCTCATCTGTATGGGTGGTCCCATGTATAATGGTGATGTACATGCTAACAAACTTCTTTGTTTTTCTCTTGTTAAGCTGTCTTTGGACAGTCTAATTTGCAGAGCCCTTGAAGACCTAAGATGGGTTGAAGAAGACATTTTTTCTTCCCCCAGAATCTCCATTACTAGTGAAGCACTAGGAATATCCCCATTGAACTTGAGAATGCCATAAGGCTATTTGCATTCTTCACAGTAATTAAACTTACTATGGAAACATTCCCTAATGTAGCATAGACTCAAGGTGTGTGTGTATGAGGGGGGGAGTGTTATAAGTAAAAATTGAAGCTACTTAAACTTAATGTGTTTAAAAATAGAGAATCACTGGAAAACATTGGGACTACTAAAGATATAGGTAAAATGAAAAATGTAAAGAACTGAACAGCTTCCTCTAACATTTTCAGATACAACTTAGAAGATACAGGCAAACAAGAATACATATATCTTAATAAAAAACACTGAATGTCTGTACAGATATAAACATCAGACTGGCATAAATGAGGACTTGGTATATTTCCACATTTATTTACATTTTTCAAAGGGAAGATTCAATAATTCTAGGAAGTCAGCTTCTATGTAGCTTATATTTAATGCAATTACAATAAAATTTTTTAAAGTTCTTTTAAAATAAAATAGAAATGAGAATAGTTAAACCATAAACATGTTCCTTAAAATACCAAAATCAATACAATTCCAAAAACATGAAATTACAGTTATTGGCACAGAAATGGCTGGGACAGCGTAGGGAGTCTAGAAAACAACCACAAGATCTACGAAAACTTCAGCTTATCAAAAATCATCATTTCAGATCTGTGCAGGAGAGGATGTACTGGTTAATAAGTGTTATGACAAGTACTTAGAAACAAGTAAGTTTAGAACCATATCTCGCACCATGCCCCAATGCAATCTCTAGATTCAGAAATTAAATTTTAAAAGCAACAGGTATCTGCATAATGATCTAATCTCAGAGTAGCCTTTTAAATAATAACATAAAAAATTAAAATTATAGAAAAACCTACAATCTGCTATCATTTATCAAATAACAGTATAAATGAACATGGGGAAAATAAATGAAAGCAATTAGAACATATATGAGAGAGAGAAGTTCAACTGTCCTTAACACAGACATAAACACCATGATCAAGGGACATCTGGGCAATTCATTTTCATTTTCCAAACAGAAATACAAATTGCTCTGAAGTATTTGCAAAATTATATATTCCTCCTTATTAGAAATCAAGGAATTCAGTTAGTATGGCAATGTTATGTCCTTGTTTCAGTGGATTGTTCTGCTTTTCTTTCTATGGAGATCCCAGTGTGAATTCAAGATTGTTTCCCCCTAAGTACTTGTAACTCTTTGCTCTTTAAATGACATAAGGAGGACGTACTAATTGGTCTAAAGCTCATCTTCAAGGATGCCAATACTTGAACCAATCCCCATGTTCCCTTTAATGACTATATGAAACTCCTAAAACATTCTATGGTAATGTGATTCATGTTTTGCTATTTTACCAGGAAGTAAATAATACTTTTTAATGAATGGTTATTTTGCCAGAATAAAAATCAGGCGGAATACTATTTTTACTAAAAAAAAACAAAAACAAAAAACCTTAACATTTTTGCATTCTAGTTAAAATGGAAATGGAAGCTTTTTGTCACAATGTATGTAGAGATTTTCGTGCCTTGCTTATTTGGGTCTTTCTGGTTATACTTAGGAATGCTACATGTATACTTACTTCAGTGTTGTAAACAGTAAATTGGAGAGTATTGTAGAGAATGATAAGAGTGGCTAGGAGGATAAATCCAGACCAGTCTGCAGGGTCATACGTGGTAGCCGCATACTTTGCTGCCACTCCCAGACTCCACTACTCCTCCACTCTTACATTGAAGCTTACTTTAGGGGTGCCTGGGCGGCTCAGTCAGTTAAGTGTCTGACTATTGGCTTCAGCTCAGGTCATGATTTCATGGTTGTGTAAGTTCAAGCCCCACATCAGGCTCTGCACCGACAGTGTGGAGCCTGCCTGGGATTCTCTCTCTCCCTCTCTCATGGCCTTTCTCTTCTTCTCTCTCTCTCTCAAAATAAATAAACTTAAGAAAATAACTTATTTTACTTTGATGCCCGTACTTGCCCCTTCTTCATCCTCAGCATCACAGGAATTCTGTTTTCTTACCTATAGCCATTGAAAACTTTGGCACGAGACTGCCCACCTCATCATCCTTGTGACTCAATATGTGTATCATTTGTTTAACTTACCAGCCTCTTAGTTTTATACTGTTTGTATTTCCAATGACCTCCCTTTCACTTTATAGTTGTCTCCTGAAAACATTCTGGGTCTAGATAATACCCGCATTACTTCATCTCTGAAATCAGAGGATTTCTTATTTCTGGAAAACATTCTATTTGCCTGTTCCCTCTTTAAAATTGTTCTACTTCATGTGTTTGGACACTTGTCCTTTTTTCCCATCTCTTTTTATGTCCATTTCCTTCCATGTCTGACTTCAGTTCTGTACTCATTGTCTTATTAGTGTCCCTAACCCTACATTAACCCAAGATCGACATAGCCCTTTCCCAAACTATGCTTGAGCTGAAAAAAATTATGAAATGTACATACCGGTGTTTGTATCGGTTGGGTTCTTTGAAAATTTTAGGAATCAATCCTGACTGATTTAAATAGTACCAGAATACTAAATGACACTGAGTGATGACATAATCTCCAGGAGGACTTGACTTCTTGGCCGTGATAAATGCTTAAGGTCAAACTGTTCTGTGAGGTTTTATGAAGACACAAATGTTACTTCAGTTGGCTGAGACCAGGCCCACAGGCACCACTTAACACTGTGTATGACGAACCCTTAACCATGCTGTTAAAACCCTTGTCACTACTATCTTTGGAAACTAAGTATAGTAATGGATTTCTAGAAGAATGTTGGACTAGTAATTCGAAATCATCCAGAAGATGTGGATTAAATAATAAAATATACTTTTGAAAACTTCTAAACACTCAAGAAGGAAAAGATGACCCTGAAACTCTACCTGTCCCCAAAGAAAAATCAAATAAAAACAAAGATTCATCTGAAATGGTAGAAATTAGCCAGGGAGGGAAAAATGGTTTAGAGGCAAAGTCCAATTAATTTAGAGCCTTAAGGTGATAAGTTGTTCCCATGATACTACTATCTCTGGGGCCCACAAAGGGCAACTGAATTTCAGTGTCATGCATAAAGTGATGTTATATAATTTTTCAATTTTATATGTTAGCCATTAGGAATAATGAATGATTCCTCATGTTCCCACCATTCATTTTAAGAAATGCAGCATTAGGGGCATCTGGGTGGTCAGTTTGAGCATCCAACGCTTGATTTTGGCTCAGTGTGAGTCCTGCATCTAGCTCCGTGCTGAGCATGGAGCCTGCTTGGGATCCCCTCTCTCCTCTGTCTCTTCCCCTTCCCTGCTTGTGCTCTGTTTATCCAAATAAATAAATAAACATTAAAAAACAAAGAGAAATGTAGCATCACCCAACATTTCAAAGCCCCTGTGTGACTCTCCACAATCTTGTCTTCTCTCTCCCCTCACTTTGTCTTGAGCATCCAGCTTACTGATTTTTGTCTTCCAAATGCATCTCAAGTCTAACCATTTTTCTTCTTCCCACTGCTATTCCAGTTTCCAATCATCTTCTGTATTAGTAGCCTAAAACCTGGTTTTTCTATATCTACCATGGCCCTGCTCCAACCCATTCTTAGCACTGCTGAATGGCCTTTTCCAAAAAACTGAAATATGTGTGTGCTGTTTTCCTGTGAAAAGCCCTCAGTGGTTCCCTATTGCCTTTTTAATAAAGTTAAAACTCTATATGATTGCTTACAGGGTTATAAAGCCCTTTATTTTTTCCCTTACACCATCTACATGTTCGGTATCATCTCTGTATGGTTCTCAGTTTAGATATAATTTCCCCTGGGAGCCTAGTCTGGGTGTTTATTGTTTATTGGCTTCTCAGCATCCATTTTACCCATGCTTGGTAAGACTGAAATGTTCTTCCTGTTCAGTTCATGTGCTATTTTTAGGGTGGAGCCCATGACCCAGCCCTCTGTCATCCAGAATATCTCACTAGCCTACCCCTTGTGATTGTTTATGTTAAACATATGACCCAAGCCAGTCCAACTGAATCTGTGTCAATGCTTTCCTGGGGCTGTCTAAAAAGGCTCTGTGACTTTTGCTGGGCTCGATGTTGTGATGCACCAAGCCTGAAGACACCAGGGCTGTCATGTGCAATTGAGTCCAGAATCAACCATAATTGAATTCTGTGTTTTCTGTGGATATTTCATTTACATGAACTAATGTACGTTTGTCTTTGCATTTTAATATGTTGGATTTGGGTTCTCTGTTACTTGAAAGATTGATGACAGAGTCTTGCCCTTATTTTGCTGGACTGTGTTCTAGGACACTGTTCTCTGTTCCAAAGACTCTCCATCATGCCCCGGTAAGCAGTTACCACATTCTCTGACCTTATCTCTCACTGTCCTTCTCACTCACTGTTCTAATCACACTAGCCTCCATGCTGTTCTCCAACATGGGAGGCTGCAGTACCTTTGGACCTTTTGTAATTCTTTTCTTTTTGCCTGAGAAATCCCTAAGTACCCACATGGTTCATTCTCTCCCTCCTATAGGCTGTTTCTCAATGTAACATTCTCAGAGAAGCTTTTTGTCACCTTTCTTTTGAAAGCTTATAAATATTCCTGAGCTCGTGTAGCTTCTTTTTTTAACACTTTAACACTTGCAACCATTTAATATACTATAAATATTATTTGTCATTTTTTCCCCCAAAAGACACTTAACTGAAGATGGTCATTTTACCCACTTTGTTCACTGGTACTATGTTGCTTAGAACAGAGTATTATAGGTATTCAGTATCTATTTTGAACAAATGAGTAAAATATTGACCACCAACTATATGTTAGGAGCTGTTTTAGATTCTAGGTATCCATAAGTAAATATTACTTGTACTGAGTTTTTTTTTTTTTTTTTTTGCATACAGAATGTATAGCCTAAAAGGATAAGTAATAAACACATAATTTTCAGGTCTCCAAAGTCAAGAACGTGGTCTTTTTCATTCTTGTACCTCTGTACCCAGTAGACATCTAGAAGTTAGATATAGCTTTGTTAAGTGATTGAAAAAATGAATATTCTTCCTGTCAAATTATAATCTATTTCACCTGGCTATTGAGGTAACTTGAACGTGCTATAACAATTGTATTCTCATTTCTAAAGTTTCTAAAATTGCAACCATACCAATTACCTTCCTTACTAGAAAAATATCAGGTCAAAACAATGACACCATGCATATCTTAAAATACTTAGTCATGAAATCGTATATAAACGAGGATATCGTTACTGTTAAATAAGATTCTCTTCAAGTTTATTAGAACTACTTGAGGTAATATAGGCTTTCAGTTGAGAAAAATAACATTAAAATAGACATTATTAAAGTGAGATTTTTATGTGATTATAACTTTTTGTTAATTATTCTGATCACAATTTTTAATATTTAATACTTTTCAAAAAGCATTGCTCCACCATATAGAAAACTCCTTAGGAGTGCCTGGGTGGCTCAGTTGGTTAAGCATCGGACTTTGGTTCAGGTCATGATCTCATGGTTTGTGAATCTGAGCCCCACATCGGACTCTGTGCTGACAGGTCAGAGCCTGAACCTGCTTCTGATTCTGTCTGTCTGTCTGTCTGTCTCTCCCTGCTTGTGCTCTCTCTCTCCCTCTCTTTCAAACAAATAAAAACATTTAATTAAAAAAAAAAAAAGAAAACTCCATAACTCTCTGTACCTCCTCTAAACTTATGAACACAACCCACAGACTTGAACTACAAGCAGTCACTAGCCTACCAGTATTTATCAAGAATTGTTGACAAGATTGTTACTTTCATGTTTTCTTAATCTGTGAACAAAATTATCTTTTAACTAGCTAAAGAAAAGCTAGTGTGCAATTTACAAATAAGATTTTTTTCTATTTCCTATATTTTACATTAATGCTTGTGTCATCCACACCCTGGATATTGTAAACATCTTCCTCAATGAGAATGTTGAAAAGTCATTCTTGATCACAGCGTCATATCGAGTATACATTTCACCATTATGTCTTTTGTGAAAAAATAGTGGCTGAATCATATGTTATCTTTGATTCATTATTTTTTATTTGATTACCTTTGCATCATCCGTTTCCTCCTAAATTGACTGGTTAAACTGAATTACTAATTTAATCTAAGAAAAAAACGTCTATCATTTATCATTATGTTTGGCCCTTCTTCATACTTGACACTCTTAACTCTTTTCTGTGTAAGAAGATTGCTTTGTGTCCAAAATGCAACCTTTGCCCTGCTTTAAATTTTATAAATTTTGAATTGCTTTATATTAGCACATATCTTTGACAGGGGTTGGCAACGATGGTGAAATACTTGTAAATGGCTTCACTTAATCGGGTTGGTTTCCTAGCTAAGAGACATCACACATGGAACACGGGTTTTTTGATTCATGTTAAAGAAGTCATGAGATGATGGACTACGTGAAAAACTAGTGAGGGGAATACTTGGGTGCTTAATGTAACCAGAAGGATGTAGGTAGAAAAGGCATTTCTAGGTCCTACTATAAAAATAGCTCCATTAAACTGTGTTTGTTGGCTCACTTTTTATTATGTGAGCTATTAGATGACGGGTCTGGCACAGCGCCTAATGCACAGTAGGTGCTGACTAAAATTTTGTTGAGTAAAATTTGTCATCCCTGCTCTAATAGTTTAACATCCTGGAAAGTCTTCATTGCGACGGTTGCAGGACTGTAGATATTCAAGTGTGGTGTGTGCATGAACGTGTTATGAAGTTATTTTATATACATGAACAGTATAGCAGGAACCATGTTTTTAGGCTGTTTGTCATTAGGTGTCTTGTACCTGCTGAGAATCAACTTGGCAATGATTTTGGAGGCCAATGAGATGTATTAGGCTCTTCACTGAAAGAAAACTCAGATAAACTTTCTGATGAACTTAAAATAAGCACAAAATAATTTGCTGAGGGAACTTGAAAACTTGCAGCATCAGGAGAGGAGTTTCTAGGTTCCTACCTGCCAATAACACAGGCACTTGGAACCGTCATTCCAGTGATGAGCGGTTCTATAATCAAGTAAAAGCATACAAAACTAAAGGGGAGTTCCAGTACCTGCTAAATGTGACTATAATGGAGCAACAAATCCAATATCTATTCTTGTGTGATCCGAGCTTGATGCTTCAGTGTCATTTTCTTAAAAAAAAAAATAAGGTGTAAATAATTTTGTCAGTATCAGGTAAGATAGATGGAGAATAATCTTTTAAGTTATAGAGGTTTTTTCCCTTAGTTTTGTGTGCGCGCGCGTGTGTGTGTAAGTAAAGGGACTCCAACAGATATTGTCAATGACTTGGAACTATTGTGAGATATTATAAGAAGCTTTTTGCTTACATTACAGAATGTATATATCTATTTTCTAATTTGTTCTAATGCTTTGCTCAGACCTGAGCCTACAGAATATTCTCCTTTGCTTGTTGAAATACTTAGTAATTTTTCTTCCTGTAACACAGAACTCCAAAATCTTCTGCCCTTCTCTGACATACTGTTGTGACTAATGCATTATGCAAACTGCTGACATAGTTCCAACCTTAAAACTGTATTGGTCAGTGCCAGCCACTGATGTATCCTCATTTTCCAATACACTTATCAGTAGCTCCTGAGTCATCACCTTAGTCATATTTAATGGAAAGCTCTTGTCATAAGATTACTTACACAAGTCTTTAAATTTTTTTTACAAAATCTGGTTAGATTTTTGCCATTAAACCTAATGTAGTTTCTGTTCTCCATTACAGAACACAAAGAATAGATCATTTCTCTTTTCATGTTCATATTTGGATCTCTTTCTTAATTTCCCAAACTGGTGTGCTAGACTTATATGGATACTTACCACTAACTAATTTCAATAGTGATTATTTTTAAGAGCAAAAATAAAATAAAGCCTTTAATATTTATATACTGCTATTTACTGTTATTTCACAGATTTATCAAAGTGTTTAAAGTTATATTTTGCTATTTCCTTGAAAATGTATCTACCGTTTTGAAGGTAAAATTGAATATTACTGTAAGGCTTTTAATCACCTTTTCATATTATGAATTCCAATTATAATTTGTTTTCCTGAAAGGCTGCTTACTTTCTTTAAATGCCCCAGATATTTGTTCTAGCATTTGGTTAATATTACCTCCATATTTTCTGGCTCTGTGACCTTGAGAGTAGTTACTTGACATATCTATACCTCAGTTTTCTTATCAAGAGACTCGGGTAATAATAATAATTGACGTCTTAGTTCTTTCTGGCTGCTATCACAAAATGGCACAGACTAGGTGCCTCTACACAATAGACATTTATTCCTTACAGTTCTGGAGGCTGGGACGTCCCAGATCAAGGCTCCATCACGGTCACCTTCAGGTCAGGGCCCTCTTCCCGGTTCACAGAAACCATTATTTTCTCTGTGCCCTCAATGGTGGAAAGGGTGAGGGATCTCTGGAATCTCTTTGATAAGAATAGTAATTTCATTCATGACTAATCAAACTCCCAGAGGCCCCAACTCCTAATATCATAGTGGGCATTAGGGTTTCAAATTATGAACTTGGGGGAACATAAATATTTAGACCATAGTGCTTACTTCATAGGGCTTATTGAGAAAAGCATTTTTAATGCATAAAGTGCTACTAATAGAAAGGACTTATTATTACCACCGACACTATTATTGTTTACTCTCACCTGGCTGAGAGTTCAAAGTATGCATTGGAAATTATTCTTATCCCTAATTTATGAAGAAAATAAAAAATTGAAAAATTTTAAGATTTCTCTGAGATTGTGACTTTTACTTGAGTCATAATTTCTGGTCTCAAAATCTTATAAATCAGGCAGATTAATTATAATCAAAGAATCCTCAATAGCTAGTCTCTATTGTTGAAATGGAGTTAATGCTCAATTTCATGAGTATCGGCCTTCTTTATGTGATGAACCAGATGAAGGAGAAAGAAGGGGTTTTTCATGTCCTCTTCAGACCTGTTAATATCAGAAAAAGACTTTCATTTGACTATCCTGACTGGTGCACTAAATGGGAAGTCAGTATGGAAATGAAGCCTTAATGCAGGCTTTCCCTAGCGTCGTCCTGAAGCAGCTCCTGCTCAGGGAAGTAATAGATAATAACGGGGACAGTTATTATATAGTAGTCTCAAGCACGAAAAAGGCAGATGACAGAAGACATAGTTCTAGAAATGGAGATTTGCAATGCACTGACAATATGGACGGAGAAAACTAATTATAGTAAAAGCACCAGAACTTGAATTTAGAGTGTTTCAGATCTGTGGTACATTTTTTATAGAAGGCCACTCACTGTGAGAAGTATACAAAGAACAAAGTATTGATTTCCAAAGTTTGTCCTCTTAACGTACATTTCCTGCTCACAGGACAGGTGCTACTCAGCTATTTCATTTTTTCTTTAACAGAGTGTTAAATCTCTTCTGTCCCCGTGTACAGGGTACAGGGAGATGCATGCAGACAGTTGGAACATTGCTAGGCATGTAGTAAAAAATGGTGAAGTCTAGACTGATAAGTGGTTTCTCTGAATCCATGAATTTTCCCTAACACTTTAGAAAACACGTGGCACTTACGGAAAGAGGGACTCTATCACACATATGATAAAGGGACAGTTAAAACACTTTTGGAGTGATAGTGCCATGATTGGTGGATATTAAAAAAAAAACTTTTAAATAAAATGTAACAACGTTAATACAGAAAGGTTTAATATTCGTTAGGGTACAGCATGATGAATGATCATAAAGATAGCAGGCCTGCTTATCTTGAACCCAAATTACGAAATTGAACATTACCCAGAATTCCTTTTAGTTATTTCACCTCCAAAGGTAACAACCATTATCCCGACTTCTAACACCATACACTAGCTTTGCCCGTTTTTGAGCTTCATATACATACGTTCATACAAAATATATTCTTTGTGTCTGGCTTTTCTTTTATTTCCCGTTATATTTGTGAAGTTCATCATTATTGTACACAGTATCTGTCTGTCCTCATTGCTATGTCCAGATGGGCATTGGAGTTGTGCCAGTTTAGGGCTAGTATTTACCAAAGTTCTAACACGGACTTTATCATACATGTCTTTTAGTGAGAATACACACACATTTCTGTTGGGTATAGAACTACGGGGCTGGAATTACTGAGCAGGCATATGATCGTCAGTAGATTCTACCAGGTTTCCAAAGTCCTTTTCTCAATTTCATTTTAAATAACACTGTATTAAGATTCCACTTGTTTCATATCCTTGATAAAACTTATTGCTTATCTTTTATGTTAGCTTTTTCCAGTGAGTTTTGTATTAGTATCACATTATAGTTTTATTTTTTATCATTCTGATAACTGATAAAGATGAACATCTTTTCATATCCCTCATGGTATTTGAAAATCCTTTTTTTGTCATGAGTTTTCAAACTCACTTTTATCCATTGGATTGTCTTTTAAAAATTTTTTTTAATGTTTGTTTATTCTTGAGAAACAGAGCATGAGCAGGGGAGGGGCAAAGAGAGAGGGAGACACAGAATCTGAAGCAGGCTCCAAGCTCTGAGCTGTCAGCACAGAGCCCAATGTGGGGCTCGAACTCACCAGCAGTGAGATCATGACCTGACCCAAAATCAGAGGCTTAACTGACTGAGCCACCCAGGCGTCCCTGGATTGTCTTTTTTTTAATACTATATGTACTCATATATTCTGGATATAGTAATTTGTTGGAAATAAGAATTGCAAATAATTTTTGTAAGCCCATAGCTTGCTTTTGGACTCCATTAACAGTGTCTTTTTAAGGAACATTTAATTAATACCAAAAGTTTTTAACTCTATCAAATTTTCTGTTTATAGTTAGTGCATTTTATAAAATCTTTGCTCCAAGTTTATAAAGACATTCTCTTATATCTTCTAAAAGCTTTATTGTTATACCTTTTTCATTTAGATCTGTGTAAAGTAAGGAGTCAAGATTAATTTTTAAAAAAAATATGAATGCATTTGCTTTTTTAAAATCTTATGCAATATAATTTATAAAAAGGCCATCATTTTCTCACTGCATTACACTTAACCAACATCTCTCTTATACTCTGATGTCATGCCATTTCTCAACCATTGTTTTATGTTCCCAGTGCTCATGTTTTTTAACTCACTTCAAAATTATTGAGTGCCATCTATGTATCAATATAGTCACTATTCTAGGTGCTGCTGGGAATAAAATATTTAACAACCGATAGTATATCTGCCCTGGTAGTTTGTTTTCATGAATAAAGACAGAAAAAAATGAAATTACAGTGTTATATAGTACTAAGTGTTAATAGGTGCTATGCAGAAAAAAATAAGAGGGAGCTTTCATTTCTACAGTGGATTGGGCAGGGGGGACAATATTGCAATTCTAGATGTTCTGGGACATTTTCCTAGGGAAGGTAAAATGAAAGCAAAGACCTGCATGAGGTGAGGGAATGAGGTATTAAAATTCTTAGGAACAAAGTGTTCCAGGCAGAGGGAGCAGAATGAGCAATGTCCTCTGAGGTGAAACCATGTATATATAGAGGGTTAACTGGTGACCCGAGAAAAGATATGTCCATGTCTTAATCCTTAGAACCTGCGAATAGGACTTTGTTTGGAAAAAGGTACTTCGTAGATGTGACTAGGTTAAGGATCTTGAACTGAGATAATCCTAAATTATCCATTGAGGCCTAAGTCTAGTGACAATGTCCTTATAAGAGGAAAGCCAGGGGCCCCTGGGTGGCTCAGTCGGCTGAGTGTTCGACCATGGCTCAGGTCATGATCTCAGGGTTCATGGGTTCAAGCCCCACATCAGGCTTGCTGCTGTCAGCATGGAGCCTGTTTCGGATCTTCTGTCCCCCTCCCTGACCCTCCCCGTCTTGCTCCCTCCCTCTCTCTCTCTCTTAAAATAAAATAAAATAAAATAAAATAAAATAAAATAAAAGGCCAGGGAGTAATTTGATGCAGAGACAGAAGAGAAGGTCGTGTGAAAATGGAAGCACAGATTAGAGTTACACAGGCATAAACCAAGGAATACCTGCAGCCACCTGAAGCTGGAAGGGGCAAGAAAAGAGTCTCCCCAAAACCTTTGGAAGAGCACCACCCTGCGACTTCATACTTCGGGTCTCCAGAACTGTGAGGAAATACATTTTTGTGTTTTCAGCCATCAGGCTTGTGGTAATTTGTCACAGCAGCCATAATGAACACATATGGGAGATTTGTATAAGATCATAAAGGTTGTGTGCCTACATGGGTGATATTTACAAGGGTGGTGGTAGTGATGTGGCCAGAAAAAGGAGGAGACAGACAGGTCGAGGCTAGTGAGCTGTTATGCACTTTGGATTTTATTGCAAGTGAGTTGCAAAGTCCCTCGGTTTTCATTGTTTAAACATTTTTTAACACTATCGTTGATGTATATTAATGCAGAGAACTGCACATATATAATGTGTACAATTAGTTTGGACAGATGTACATCCATTTTTTAATCAGGTTATCTGTTGGTTTTTACTATTGAGTTGTAGGAGTTCCTTATATATTTTGGAAAAGGATCCCCAAAAGATACATGGTTTGCAAATATTTTCTTTCATTCCATAGGTTTCCTTTTTAATCTGTTGATTGTTTCTTTTGCCGTGTAGAAGCTTTTAAACAATATTTTTTAAATTTTTTAAAAATTTAAATCCAAGTTAGTTAACATATAGTGTAGTGATGGTTTCAGGGATACAATTTAGTGATTCGTCACTTACATATAACACTCAGTGCTCATCCCAACAAGTGCCCTGTTTAATACCCATCACCCATTTAGCCCAACACCCACCCAGCACCTCTCCAGCAACCCTTGTTTGTTCTCTGTATTTAAGAGTCTCTTATAGTTTGCCTCCCTCTCTGTTTTTATCTTGTTTTTCCTTTCTTTCCCCTATATATTTATTTGGATGTAATTCCACTTGACTATTTTTTGCTTTTTGCTTGTACCTTTGTTTTTTCACTTATTTGTACCCTATAAGTCCTGTAAGCTTGCTTCACTTTTTTTCATTTTGCTTGAGTTCACAGAGTCTCTTTTTTGCTTGACCAAGTCTATTGTGGAAGCACTCTATTGAATTTTTTAGTTATTGTACTCTTCTCCAGAATTTTTGTTTGATTCTTCATGAATTCTTTCTGTTGATTCTCTCATTTGCTTATGTATCCTTTCTTGATTTTGTTGAGTCGTCTACCTCTTATAATGTTCTCTTTTAGCTTAGTGAGTTTTTCTAGATGATTGTTTTGAATTCTTCGTCAGACAATTCATAGATGTCAATTTCATTAGGGTTGTGTGCTAAATATTTATTTCATTTTTGGGGTAGGATCATATTTCTTGGATTCTTCATGGTCCTCATGGTTTAGCATGGTTGGCACATTTCAAGAAGTCACCACCTCTTCAAGTCTTAGTGAACTGGTTTTGGCAGGGAAAGACCTTCCCAACAATGCAGCTAGACATTCTGGGACCTCTCAAATATTTTCTGTGGACGTGCACACTCTACCTCCTTCATGAGAGAGAAGTTTTAAGGTTCTATGCTTTTTCTCAGTCTTGCGGAGCCATGGAGGCTGTCTTCAACCTCCCGCCCTGTTTCTTTAGAGCAGTGCACAGAAATGTGGGACACTGGGAGCAAGTTCCATTTCTTTTCTTTCCTCTGAAAGGAGAAGATTCTATGTTTGTACCTCCTCTGTATTCTACAAAGCTGTGTTAGCTTCTGAGAGCCACCTGCCCCTTTTCCTTGGGAGAATGCATTAAAATGCCAGGACATTGAATACAGACTCCACGTCTCTCCTTCCTTCCTGAATATAGGTCTCAGGAGTGTGCTGTTGGTTTTCATTTTGGAATACCCTTGAATCATAATGCTTGAAGGAGCCTGGTCCACTTCTTTCAAGAATCAAACCTACTACACATTTTTTTCCTTCCTTCCTTCCTTCCTTCCTTCCTTCCTTCCTTCCTTCCTTCCTTTTTTTTCTTTTCTTTTCTTTTCTTTTCTTTTCTTTTCTTTTCTTTTCTTTTCTTTTCTTTTTTCTTTTCTTTCTGTGTATTACTCATTGGCCATTTCCATCCCCTAGAGGCCTACAAAATCCTACTAAGGACTTGCCACACATTCATTCATGCTCCATTTTTCTTAGCTTACCTCTGAAACTTTTGTGCCTAGGTGGTTATATCTATGGCTCTAGACTTCTGGCTCTACCCTTCCTTGTCCTGGCTGAATGAAGTTTGAAATACTTTCTAATGACACAGAGGTAGTAAAAGTATCCCACTTCAGCCTCAGAAGTTTTCTGAAACATCCCTTATAAATTTTTGGATTTTATATCATAAGTGAACTAAATTGCAGTAGCAGCTCTGAACTTTAGTGCTGTTTCACAGTCTATAATAAGATCAACTCATTCTAATTTGAAATATAACACTAGATCCATGGTTTCCTAACAGCAAGATGGCACCATCTGGCACACTATTAGTATAAGACACTGAGGTTTTATGCGACATGCATATCATTGGGATATATACAAGTTTTTATCCAAAAGCTGACATTTTACTATGATTAGTTTGTCAACTTACTACAGCTCATTATAATAATAGAAAAATATTATGGCTTTGCAAAAAGGCAAATAATATAACAAGATGAGTGTCATTTTCTTGATGAGAATTAGTTACACCACATGCAGACCTCACTGACATTCCCAGGGGACCTGTGAAAAAAATCAAGAGCAATGAGGAGGCTATTGTCTGTAAAATTAATATCACAGTCATATTGTCTAGCAGGAAGATCAGGAAAATGATAAGTTTTCTGTTGTTTCAAAGTGTTAAGAATTCCCTTCAAAACCAGGGAATGAGTGTGCCATTCTTTCTAGTTCAAATTATGATAGATTCATCAATTCTTCCTAATTTTCTCATGTTTCCTGTGCTTAATTTCTTCAGAGTCTGAGATGTGGCTATTTGGTAGTTGTTTTGTCTCAGATATTAGATCTTCAGTGCTTGATTTTTTTTTTCCCCTTAGAGTCCTAAAATATGTATGACTTAATGAAGTTCCTAGTTTCATCTTGATTTATTTCATTTCAAATAATGAAGCTTGGAAAATGCTAAAAATCAAGAAAAAATATGTTAAACGTAGAAAAGCCTAAAAGGAAAGTATTTGGTAAGTGGTTTTAAAAAAGTATAGTATATTTTTTGAACTTTTTGGAAGAAAGATAGCATTATTTTTCTGTACATAAATTACCTGAAAAATAGGATTACTGAAATAACCCACAGCCTGTTTTTTCCAGAATGCTATGAAGATAGCCAGAGGTAAAAGCTGGTATTTCCATTCTTCTGTGGAAGCTTTTTTCCACAGAAGCCTATAGAGATAGTATGAGGAAAATATTGATAATTTTGTTAGAATAGCAGATAAACTCAATTTATAAACCTTTACTCCTTTTTCCCTGTACTCCTATCTAGAAGTAAAAGAATTAGAATTAAAATATTATTGCAAATTTTAATTTGTGCTGATTTATGAAATATAGTACATATTATTAAGATTTGTGTATTTAAATGGGCTACTTAGCTATCAGGATGATACAGTAGCAAAAAATATTAGATTCATTTTTGAGATTACATCATGTCTTGACCTCATGTTTTCTTATGCTCTTGTGAGTTTATTTATTGGTAATTTCCCCCCAAGGATTTGTTTTAGGACTCAAGTTTAGAGAACAAAATTCTATTGAAAAGAATTAAATGCATTTATGAACAGAGAAAAGCTATAATGTGTCCCTGACTCTTTAGATATCAGTATATCTTTAATCTTCAGTTTGGCATTCTTTTTCTGCTACATAAGATGAACATTTTAGCCCCAACTTTTATCATGGGGAAACAAAAGTATCACACTTTAAAATTCCTGAGGTGACTTGGGGCGCCTGGGTGGCGCAGTCGGTTAAGCGTCCGACTTCAGCCAGGTCACGATCTCGCGGTCCGTGAGTTCGAGCCCCGCGTCGGGCTCTGGGCTGATGGCTCAGAGCCTGGAGCCTGTTTCCGATTCTGTGTCTCCCTCTCTCTCTGCCCCTTCCCCGTTCATGCTCTGTCTCTCTCTGTCCCAAAAATAAAAAAATAAAAACGTTGAAAAAAAAAATAAAATTCCTGAGGTGACTTGTATTTTTTCTTCATTAAAATGGTTTCCATATAGGAAGGGGAATAATCAAAACAAAACAACAGAAAACTTAACCATTGACCCGTAACATCTCAAAATTGAGAAGAAAAAAAAATGCAATGGTAATTAACGTTTATCTTTCTTTATAAATATGTACATATTATGAATATCACATTATAAAACACCACATTTAAAGTTATAAGAAAAGTCCTAGAAAAATGCTATTTAAAAATTTTCAATACTAACTATAGAATGAAAAATATTATGAGTATTTTTTAAATATTTCTTTATTTTGAGAGACAGAGAGAGACAGAGAGAGAGAGGGAATGAGTGGGGGTGGGGCAGAGAGGGAGAGAGAGAGAGAGAGAGAGAGAGAGAGAGAGAGAGAATCCCAAGCAGGCTCCAGGGTCAACATGGAGTGCAACATGGGGGCTTGATCTCACAACTGTGAGATCATGACCTGAGCCAAAATCAAGTTGGATGCTTAAGCAACTGAGCCACCCAGGTGCCCCAATATCATGAGTATTTTTAATGTAACATGGATATGACCCAAAATTTTAGGGAAGAGGAAGAACCAAATCGTAATACAGTTCATCCTAGGAAAGAAAATAGAACAGTTTTCGTTTGCTCTTTCTCTTAAAATACCATAGTTTTACTCAATAAATTTTGTTAACACCCTTTTCTGTCCCAGCTAGTGTGAGGTACATGCTCTTTTCCCAAGAAGTTCATAGCTCTGCAATACCTTTCCTTTGAATTAAACGTTAAAGTCCTTGAGGAAATTAGAATCCATGTGTCTCCTTTCATTGTCTCCAATTTAGCAAACGCATTTCTAGAGTTGAATAGAGTTAAATATTTCCCTGCTCAGTTTGCTGCCCATAAGATGACTTATTCCAACCTCTGGGAGATTCTTCTGATGATAAGATCAAAGTGAATGCAAACTTTTTGGAGCAGGCATTTGGTCTTTATGTCAAAAGCACTTTAAAGTGACTGACATATAGTGGTCATTGAATACGTGCTCATTAAAGAGATAGATTGCTGGATCAGCCATTGGGCAGCTGCAGTTGTTACAAATGTTTGTGTTCAGGATCACATATTGGATTGACAGTTTTCATAATTAATGCCATCTAAGTCCCTTTCTTGAAAGTTCTATGTCTCTTATCCTTCATTTCTTTTCAAATGATTTCCAATTGATATGCTTTCAATCCTGTTCATCAGTAGAATTTCTGTAGGTAATTTTCATCCCAAATCCCCATGACTCTGAATAGGTTCTACATATTTTTTTGACATTTTGAGTGTTCCTCAAATTGTTCTATACCCTCTATGGGATCTCATCAAGGGAACATTTGCTTGCAATACCCTTTTCGACTTCTTCTACAGGAAAGTCTTTCTGTCAGAATCTGTGAGAGGAAATATATCACCTAATAAGGTAACGTCAACTATCCTAATGTAATATATAATAGACCACTGTAACCAAAACAAAGCTTGCATGTCTGCACCTAGTCCTTCAGGAGTAAACACAGTGAAGCAGATTCAGGGGTTTTAGTAGGTGATTGAGGAAATTAGTCAAAGATTATTTCAAGGGACAGCGGCTGAATTTATGCAAACAGGATTACCCAAATAGGAAATAAATGGAAACGTCCCCAGCCCCATCATTCGTAGACTTAGATGAGTCTTGCTTCTCTTCCCATATCCCACTTTCAGTTTTGAAAGCCAGTTCTGCTACTGCTATAATCCCTCGTTTGGCAATAAGACCTTTCATTTAATGTTTGACAAAACATTAACGCTCTGCTACTGACAAGACTAACAGCAGCATTGATTATAGGTGAAATTTATTAGGCAAGTAGTATATGTTCTGGGCACTGCTCTAAATTCTGTTCTATGTACTTCATCAGTAAATACAAAAAATCTTGTTCATGAAGTATAAATTATCATATACCTATTTAATAGATATTTTACAGATAAGGAAACTGGAACATATTAACTATATTCATTCCTACATTTACTTATTTAGTGAGCAACCTTATTTAATAATTACACAAATATAATTGGGTTCTGGGAAATATAGCTCTAAAACCCGTGGTATACCCAAAATAACATTGTTAATTCTGAGTACCACAATCATTGAGACTTCCAAAATTTAGAAGTGGAAGTTGAACCAGATTGGTATTGCTGTATAATTCCTGTGATAGTCCATATATTCTTAGGATTCTCTACCTGTTTTATAATAACAGTGACAGTTTTCCAAATGTGCTATTTTTGATCCTTTTTTCCATCTGTATTTGCTTCCTGTCGTCTTCTCTGTCTTCACGAATGTTGGAGATGTTGTGGTCTTAATTTCACCTTCACTCTCGTTAACATGATTAAATCACTGCTTGGTTCTTGGGTCTCTACATTATTCCTGGGTAGTGACACTCTCATTTCTTTCAGAGAGTATTAAAACTATTCTGTTCCTCAATAGTCCTTACCCTATCCAAATTCCCCTCCCAGCAGATAAACACATGCATTCCACAAATATTGCAAAAGTTCTCAGGTATGAATGCTCTTGACTTTTCCTCCCTCTAACAATTTTTTTCATCACTCATACTTTATCTCTAATCTCCTAGGAAGTGACAATCTTCTTTCTTAACCAAGAATGTTTCACCCTGTCCCCTTGAACCTATTCACTTCCTCAAGATCTTAATTTTTTCAATTTCCCTCTCGAGTCATTCAAAATCTCCCTCCCTGCTATCTTTTTATTTTCTATCAATATGCATATTAAATTATACAGAAAAAACTCCCACTCCATCCCACATCACCAACAGACTCTGTTCTCTTCTTGCCTTCTTAGCCAAACATCTTGAAATTGTAGACTACTCTCTTTACACTTCATTGCCTCTTATAAACCTTTTAATACATGCAGAATTTGGCTTCTGACTTTACCACTTTATGAGAACGGCTTTTACTAAGATTTATATTTTCTAATTGCTAAAGACATTGGTTGCTTTTTAGCTTTTGTATGTTTGACATCTTTTCTGAATTTGCCAGTTGAGAAATCTGTGTTCTTTAAATTCTTTTTTAATTATTTTGTTTATTTGGTCAACATAAATATAAATTTGAAACAACTCATTAGATTATATCACTAGCTTTTCTCCCTTGGTCTACTCTTAAGACATAATATTTCTTGGGGCTCCTGGTTAGCTCAGTTGGTTAAGCGTCTGAGTTTGGCTTAGGTCATGACCTCACATTCATGTGTTTGAGTCCCACGTAGGGCTGTCTGCTGTCAGCACAGGGCCAGCTTCAGATCCTTTGCCTTCTCCTCTCTTCTTCTGCCCTCCCCTGCTCATTTGCTTTCTCTCTCTCTCAAAAATAAATAAACATTAAAAACAAAGACATAATATTTCTTTGTTTCCATCCTGAATTCTCTTCTTGAACAGTGTCATTGGGTAAGTTTATTGGCATTCATGATATCATGTAAATACATGTGCTGATCATTCCCAAATATATTCTTTGTGATAAAAATTCATCTACCCAACCTACTTTAGATATACTAAGTATAAAGATATACTTTATATATACTAACCTGGATATACCAATGACTTTCAATGCTTCTAATACCTTTATATATTTCTTAAGTATTATACTCTTCTACTTTCCACATAAAACAAACAACAGCAAAAATCTCTACCTAGTACTGTTTTTTGATGCATTAGGAAAGTATTACCTGAAAGTTATTTTACTTATTACACCGATACCAGCATCTGTCCCCCATGTTTCTATCTGATTACAATACCTGCAATTCCACATGGAAAACCATGCCTTTTAAGTTGCTTTATCTTCCTCCTTCATGGTAGATTTTTACTTATTCCCCTTAAGACTATGTTTAACTTTCATTTGTTTCATTAGTTTTCTGTTACTGCCATAATAATTTACCACAAAGTTAATGGCTTAAGTAACACAAATTTATCATCCAAAAATTTGGTAGGTCAGAAATCTGACACTCGTTTCAGTGAGCTACCAACAAGGTTTGGTGGCTGTATTTCTTTCTCGATACTCTAGAGAAGATTTGCTTTCTTGCTCATTTGAGTTGTTGGTAGAATTAATTTCCATGCAATTGTGAGAGTGAGCTCCATTTTCTTGTTGGCAGTCATCTGAGAGGGGCTTGTAGCTCCCAGAGACCTCTCTCTGGTCTATGCACACAACCCCTACATCTCTGATACAACAATGGGGCTTTGAATCCTTCTCATATTATCATCTTCTAACTCAGCCCAGAAAGGGTCTTTCTGTTGAAAGACACGTGGTTAGATTGGGTTACCCTTGACAATCAAGGAAAATCTCGCGATCTTAAGGTCCTACCCTTAATCACACTTGCAAGATCTCTTTTCCTATGTAAGGTAACATATTCACAAATGCCAGCAATTAGAACAAGGACATCTTTGGGAAGCCATAATTCTGCCTGCCATCAGAATTATGATCCCCAAAACTTTGCAACTATCCCAAATATATTTCTCATTCAAAAGTCACCTAAAGCCTCAACCCATTATATCATCAACTAAAGGTGCAAAATCTCATCTAAATCTTATCAGCTCAAAAGTTCCAAATCTCATCTTCTATATCACATAAATTAGGAATAGGTAAGGCACTGTTTATAATCTTATTATAATTGGGGCATAATCTCCACCTCTGCACCTATGAAACTAGATAAATTATCTATTCTCAAATGAGAAGATAGGCATAGAATAACTTTTATAGACATCCTGGCTCTAAAAGGGAGAAAATGGAACAAATAAAGGAGTTCTGGTCCTAAGTAATTCCCAGATACATTCAAGCAAACTCCATTGGGTATTGAGGCCTGGGAATAACTATCTATGGCTGCTGACTCTGCTGGGTTCACAGAAGCACCCTCTGAGCCATGCTTCTTTTATCATGAGATGTACCTTGTAGTTTTACCTAATTACTTGTCAGCCTGTCTCTTGTGTGCAGAATTCTGGGGTTCTGACATTCTTGTCTTTAAATACTATCTCAGTCAGACAGTGCTTCTGCTAATGTAACATTCTCAACAAGTTGTGGGCTTCCTGTGTATATCACATGTATTTATTCTGTTAGCCAAGAGGCTAGTCCACAGATCTTTGGCTTTTTCTAAGATTGCCGAGAGACCGTACCTTTAAGCTTTCTAGATACTCTCTTGTTTAATTGAAGAAATCTGAGTCACACCCTCAATCTGTACAAAGAATCTTTTGTGTTATTGAATACTCCATTCTTTTGATCTTTCTGAGGTACTACAAAAGATTATATAGACAAACTCTCAAATTTTTCTTTAAGGCATACTTTCTGGGTAGTGAATCTCTTAATTTTAGAGCCACCTTCATTCTGGATAGGCTAAAAATTTCCTAAATCATTAAGTCTTGTTTTTATTTGATAGTTATTGCTTCAGTATATCTTTATCCTTTCTCATTTTATTTAAGCATTAAGAAGAAACCAGGCCACATCTTTAATACTTTGCTTGGAAATTTCCCCACCTCCAGCACTTATTATATGTCATTATTATTTTTATTTGTACATCAACATCTACCATTAGACTGTGAGCTCCCTGTGAATAGACAATGAGTCTTGGGAATTCTTGGCACATATCATTGCTTAATAAACACTTTTGGTAGGATATTACTTAACAAAAACTTGTTAATTGAATGAATGCAAATAATTCATTTAATAACCCCTTCTCTACTTCCATTCTCCATTGGCCATAATAATAGGAAAATATTTCAGGGTGCCTGCGTGGCTCAGTGAAGCATCCAACTCTTGATATCGTCTCAGCTCATGATCCCTGGGTCATGGGATTGAGCCCCAGGTCAAGGTCCACACTCAGTATGGAGCCTGCTTGGGATTTTCTCTCTCCTTCTCTCACTGCCCCTTCCCCTTCTCTTTCTCAAAATAAATAAATAAACATTTAAAACAGAAATAGCCAAATATTTTAACTGAGAATAGTGTAAAGGGTAATCTCTTTAGCTTGAGAGGTTATTATAAATATGCCACATTTGAAATCACAATCCAAAGAGTCTATATAATTGTTTTATTCAACTAATGTGTGTGTGAAAACTAACACCTCTTTCCTTAAAAATGCAGTTTAATCACTACAGGAAACCTTTAGATCAATACAACTGTATTGTGTTGTCCCCACAATAATGCTGGACTTCTAAATATATTTATTCTTTTTTTTCTTAACACAATTTTAAGAAGGATTTTAATATTCAAAAGAAAATAGGGAAAGTATACAGTTGAGTAGCCTTTGCCAATTGAATCCTTTTATTCACTATAAAATAAAATTTTATAATTCCCTGAGACCTTCTCATTCCTCAAATGATATGTTCTATATTACATGTAGAATCGGAGATCATCTTGGGCTTTTGAGGGTGTGTAAGATAGTTTAACACTTGCCTACCCAAGAACAAATAATGCAATCGGGTTTTTATTCACAGTTTGAAACTTTTCCTTCATATCGACTCATTTGATAAATACAGCTGTTAGAGATGGAGTTATGGAGCACAGTTTTCATTTAAAATAAATTTTCTTTACCTCAAGTAGAGCAGAGAATCTTATTGAAATAAACTACCATAGAGATTTTATTTTCAGGAACAAAATATCTTTGAAATACGTTAACTTAATTTCATGTGCCATCTAGAATTATTTTATATTTATTAGTAAGAGCATATTCATTTATTTGAAAATGTTATATATACGATCACATAAAAGAATGGTATGTTAGTTCACATTTAGATATTTTCGATATATAAATATATTTTAAGTAAAAATCATTTTTAAATTATTTATGAAAGTATCAGAATATAGCTTCATTCACTTGGTTCAGTGTAAAATATATTGTGTATACTTCATATCACAATCTTTCTGCTAATGAACTAAGTTGATGTTTGTTGAGTGTACAGCTGTGGGCATGAATAATGGTGATTTTTGATTTAAATGGATGTAATATAATCTGAATCCAGCAGCATGAAATAAATAAATGAACAAAAAAAATTATGGAGGACAAAAGGATTTAACCTTTCCTTAGAAACAGTTAAATGTGGAGAATTAAAAAAGAATACATTAAAAAGGACGTCTTTCCTGCTACTGAATCCGTTTCTCAGTTCAGAGGGGGTGGCATTCCAGCCTACATCCTAGCTCTACTGCAATCTGTTCCTGACAGGACCATCCATCTGTTTAGCCTGAACAACCCTGCCGTTGCTTATGTGCTTATTCACAGATGTAAGTAGGAGGTTGACTACAGGTTTTCTGACTTATACTTGAAGCCAAGCTAATGTGACACATTTGCAAGCAAAGCTGCACATGTTCTGGTTTAATTGGGAAATCTCTCCTTTGACTTTCAGAATAGCACAGAAGCAGAGCCTGAGTCTAAGCAGACCTAGATTCTGAACAGATATGAAGCTGCTTGAAGAATCCTGGAGGTGTGGTAAGAAAACAAAGGCTGCCAGGAAGCAGGGATGGCTCTAGAAGGGGTGAGCAGTTGGCCTCCTTCATAAATTCTCTGTTCGGAATTGATGGGAGGTGGGAACCTTGGGAAGAGTCTGTTGGTTTAAGATGGACGTCAAATGATCCAAAATGTCCTAAAGGTATAACGTAATTAGGTCCCACTTTCTCCCATAGCTGTGAGAGACACTCTTCTAAAATCCCTGTGATACTCTAGCTACTTTCATCTGATATTTTTAGATCCTAGAACTATTTACACGGTTGGAATAGTATTTTTTGGTTGGAAAATTTAAATGTGTGAGGCATAAATCAGACAGTGGACTTCATTCACACTTCTCCTCTAGATCTTAATCAAGACACTCTATAAGCAGTGTTGGACATTGCATAATGTTTACAAGTGCAAAATGTACGGAACATGTGTCAAGCATTAAGAAACAAATCTGCAACTGTGGAGCAGCACTTCAGCATGATTTATAATAGTGCGTTCTGCCTCTAAAAGGTTTTGACTACTGGTGGTAATTGCTTTACAAGTGAAAGCTAGCCTCCTTGGTTCTCAGAATACTTGAAATCCAAACATATCATACCTTCACATCTTTGCTCATGCTCCTTTCTGTGTACCTTTTATCTTCTTAGGGTGTTTAAATAGTTTCAATTCCAGCTCAGATGTCATCTACTCCATGAAGCCTCTCTTGATCCTTTCAGTCAGTATTAATCGCCACCTCTACTCTCATAGCACTGTGTTTTTATCTGTCATATTGGGCATCATCACAAGGTGAATCGGGTCATTGCTCTAAACTTGTTCGCATGTTCTAGCAGACGCTGAGATCTTATTTCTGTTTGTGTGACTCTTTCTCACTAAAGGATCTTAAACATTCTCTTTATGAACACCGATTGGGTTGAATCTTAGGTATTCTTAAAATGCAAGTCCCAGGAAAGCTTTTGTATAATTGTATCTGGATAGTTCTGTTTTCAAAGCAAGTAGAGTTCTTATAATTTTTTTAAAGTTCATTTATTATTATTTTTTTAGTAATCTCTACAACCAACGTGGGGCTGCAACTCATGACCTCAGGATCTAGAGTAGCATGCTCTTCCAACTGAGCCAGCCAGGCACTCCAAGCTCTTATAATTCTTATGATACTTAAATTTGCTTACCCCTTTATAGTTTAAAAATATTTCTGTAATTAACATGTATATGCTAAAGCAAGAGTCCAGTAGAACAAACAAACAAACAGCTATTAATGCTAGACTGGGTGACATGCAGTGTGACCTGGGGAGGACAAAAAGTAGAGATTTTCTAAGAAATGGAGGACTATTGTTTCTCAGGGAGAATATAAGTTATTCTCTTCCTGACATATATTTGGAAAATCTGAGCGAGAACTGTAAAATGGCAAATAGTAGAGAGTATTTCCTCATTTCCATCAACTTTACCAACTCTTGCTGCTACTTTTACATTAGGGGACAATCACACCTCAGACGTCCCTGCATTTTTACAGTGGCGTGAAATAACGGAATAATAGAAATAGAGCATTTACTTCCAAAACCTCCTCTGGGAGGTAAGCTTCTAAGAGTTCATAAGATGTACTTCAGCATTTCCCAAGGGAAAGGGAGTTGAAAGGGGGGGGGATTCCAGATGTCTCTAACACAGACACACAGACACACACACACACACACACACACACACACCCCTGTACTTCAGTTTGGCAGCTCTAAGTATGTTGATCTCCTTAGAATATATTTGAAGAAATGATTCCTTGACTAAAAAGTACAATGTATTTGTACTTTTTTATTTTTATTTATTTTTTTTAGAGAGAGAGTGTGTGAGTGGAGGAGGGTGACAGAGGGAGAGAGGGACAGAGAGAGAGAGGGACAGAGAGAATCTTAAGCAGCCTCCATGCTCAGTGAGGAGCCCAACACGGGACTTGATCCCATGAACTGTGAGATCATAACCTGAGCTGAAATCAAGATTCAGACACTCAACTGACTGAGCCACCCAGGTGCCCCAATATATTTATACTTTTAAAATATATTTGAAGAAATGGTTTCTTGACTAAAAAGTACAATTTTGAAAACCACTGACCTAGGAGTAAAGTAAATAAAATTAAAAATTCTTAAGTAATCTTAAGTATTATTGCAGATTTCTAGAGAGCAAAGCACAGGCAAAGATTAAGATGCTGAAGCTTCACCAGAAAGAATGTTGAGGGAAAGAAAATTGAAGTTAGGAAAGACCCAGAACAATGCGAAGCTTGACTCACTTCACAAGGAGCAGCAAAGAGACACGCAGATCACTCAGTGGGTGATCATTTTTGTTTACAGAAACTCCTGTAAGATTCTCTGGATAGCAAAAGGAAGGAATTACCTGGTGCCTGTCTCCCTTCACACACTTTCCATTGTGTGTTTCATTCCACAGCACACTTACTCGCTGCACCTGCAAGTTGAATCATCGGGTGCCTTGGGTAGTCACTCTCAAAGGCAGTTCCAATGTCCATGGTGGACATTTCTTCCAAGCCTAGAAGTAAAGAGGTGACTCAGAAAAAGTGGAGCTTCAACCAAGAGAAATAAAGAAGTCAATGGAAAGAATTTGAGGAAGGGCACAGATCTGTGTCCAATGCAATTATAGTTCTAAGAAACTTTGAATTGTAGAAGGAGATAGTTTTACTTGAATAAATGTCAATCAGTACGAAACTTAGACTGGCATTATACAGATAGATGTTGTGGAAGAAATACAGGTAAATGGAAATCGTGAGCAAAGGCGTAGAGGCACCAAAATAACACATTAAATGGGAATGGAAAAACTTTGGCTTGGCTGAACTAAAGACTGTGTTATTCTTGGTTATATCTTCATTTGATTGGACATTATCTAAGAAAAAGGAAAACTGTGTTCTGGAATTGCTAAAGTTCATATAAGGGTAGCACAAAATCAGTGCCTTAACCATATCTGCCTGTGGGCTTACCTAAATGTCTTATTAAGAGAGAATGGTCTCTGGGGCTCCTGGGTGGCTTGGTGGGCTAAGCATCTGACTCTTGATTTCAGCTCAGGTCATGATCTTACTGTCTTGAGATCAAGCCCTGAGTTGGGCTCTATGCTTGGTGTGGAGCCTGCTTAATATTTTCTCTCTCTCTCTATCTCTGGCCCTCCCCTCCCTGTACTCTCTAAAAACAAAAGAGAGAATGGGTTTTGATAATGAAAGAAGATTCAGTGATGTACTAAGCACTGGGCCAAATACTAGGGATTCAGGTATAATAGCTCATAATTCTTATCATTAGTTTTGAAGCTTTATATGATATAGGATAGCTCACACAGACTTATGCCTATGTTTTTTATATACCCAGTCCTACACAGTGTCTACTAATGGTTTAAAGATGTGTTGGTCTGAATTCAGTTCTCAACTCTTCTACTTTGAGTGTATTACTTTCAACTATAGTGGCTTTTTTTTTTTTTTAACAGTAAAATAGTGATTGGAATACCTCAAGCACAGTGTAACAGAAAATTCACAAAGAATCTGTAGTAGTGTTCTATCAGTGTTTAATGGATGATATTATTATTTAATGTTACCTAATACCATTCTTTGCTTATTTTTATAATTATTTTATACTTAGGTTAAACATGTGCTATTCTGTATGTAGTTAATTCCTAGTGGAAGTTATACTCAACTAATAACTTTATATTGTCCTTATGAAATGAGAAGAAATAAAAAGTAAATTACCATGTATCATTAAGAAGAAAATTTCTGGGGCGCCTGGGTGGCGCAGTGGGTTAAGCTTCCGACTTCAGCCAGGTCACGATCTCGCGGTCCGGGAGTTTGAGCCCCGCGTCAGGCTCTGGGCTGATGGCTCAGAGCCTGGAGCCTGTTTCCGATTCTGTGTCTCCCTCTCTCTCTGCCCCTCCCCCGTTCATGCTCTGTCTCTCTCTGTCCCAAAAATAAATAAACGTTGAAAAAAAAAAAGAAAAAAAAAAAAGAAAATTTCTGAACTGGATGGATCCAAGCAACATTTATAGTCACAGTCCTTGTGTCCCTGGTACCAGCTGCTCAGGTGCTAACATAGACAGACTGCAAACTAAACAAAGTCTTTTCACATCTTGCATGGTTAATATTTACATATAGTATTTATTGTAATTTTTACAAGGTTCTGTGAAGTGGGTGGGCTAGTTATTGTTGCTTCCTTTTAATAGAGGCTATGACTTGAATTATATTTAATAGCTATTTCTTGGCAAACTCTGATTTTAGAATCAGTGTTTGGAGCTCACAGTACAGTGAACTTTACCACAAGCCTCAAATACAATAATTGCTTTAAATGTAAAGTATAATTAGTCAGCATTTTGAAGTTACTGGGAAGTTGCTGCTCTAGACAGAGAAAATGAAGTCACACTCCCTCAGACAGTAGTGTTGAAGAACCAGAATTCTGTACTCTTAGGTATTATATAATGGGCCTATTGTGACCTGCCATTTTGTGGACCAGATGATATAGAGAGGTAATCGAAAATTAAGTTTGTTTTTCTGTAAATAAACTCTTCCATAATCCGGGGAGACATCTTATAAATTAGCTCTTCAAATTCAGTACATTAAATTCTGGTGTAATGGCCTGTCTGCTTGCTTGTTCCTAAATCTATCAAATTAAGCCCTAACTGTAGGCACAGATAGATCTGGTGCAGTCTATGGATTCAGTATAATTTCTTATACAAAGTAATAAAGGAAAACCCAGCAAATTCAGCAGTACAACCGTTTAGCACAATTATATCTTTATTTGTCTCTGACCTTCCACTCTAGTTAAATTACTGTGTTCCTATTTTTACTAATTCATTTCCATCAACATTTGTAGTGAACCTATTCCCTGACAAATTTTCTGCTAGGCTATACCTACCTGCAAATTCCAAAACTTCTTGTTAGACCTCCGTGGGCATAGGACTTCTTCCCCCGAATTTTAATTCCTAAAACTTTCTTTCAGAATTTAGATATCTGGATCTACCAATCTGCTGAATCAACCAGTCAGCTAGCATGGATGCCCTTGCCACTGATTATTGAACTTCCTTGATTTTAGTGATCTATATGAAGTATTAAATTATCTTCCACCATAGTTATCTGCTATTATGCAATATTTTTGAATACGTTGTATTCTCTTTTACACACTTTAGTCAACAATTTGTAAGAGCTGAATTGTCTCGGCAAATTAGTAGTATATGTAGTTGGTTTTGCAACTGTACCAAGGTGGTGTTCTATGTGGATAACCTGGAGGGAAGAACAGCCTGGAAACATAGAAGGCATGTTTATCAAATGTGTGCTTAATTCAAAGTTAAAAGAAATAGTAGCTTTTATTAAATAATAAGAATAAGTTAAAAAAATCTTGTGTTATAATGGTGGGTATTACTAATGCTTTTTAAAAAGGGAAATCTATAGCCTTAAGTAATTATATAACTTAGAATGAAAATTATAGTAATCTTTTCAGTAGAAATGTTGAAGCACGTAGCAATGTGGTGGGAGTCTAGTAGAAAACCCTTATTTATTGGAAAGGAGACCAGCCAGGATGACATCTCAGGTGCCTTCCACCAGTTAGGTCCCTCCAATTCTATAATTCTCGGGAGCCTTATACCAGCCATTTGTGGAATAGTATTGCAGTTTATTAGCCCAGTGGGACTAGAATATGTGCTCCTCTTATCATCCCATCTGTTCTTTTATTACAATTGGTTTTATTTAACTAAATAAAGTTGAGTTATCTCTATGGAAGGACAGTCAACTCACTGCTACCCAAGATGGAAAATGCCAGATACTGTTCCCAACACACCACGGGAACTCACTTTAAATGGAAGACAGAACACACACACACCACACACACACACACACCACAATAAAAAAGACTGTACTATGATCTTAGATGTTTTTCCAAATCATCATATTCTTACTTAAATGCACTTTCTTGGTTATTTTATTTCTAGCAAGATAAATGCATTTTTAGACTTGGGAGGTCTTGAATGAGAAAATGTTTAAATAAGAGGGTGTGTTGTATCAGATATTGTAAACGTAATCCAAAAAGCAATAAATTAAGTAATAGGAGATGACGGAATTAGTGATACATAGCATGGCGAGAAAATGAAATAAATTACCCTGTAAGGATCAAATGCCATCTGCTGTCATTCTCTTGGCAGTAGACCTATTGGATAATTATCTGTTCTCTTCCAGTTGGCCTGGGAAGAATTCCAACTGAGGGCCATTTCTCCAGTGGCCACATAGCTTTTCCAGTAATGCTTTATCTTCACAGCCACGTAGAGAAACTATATCCATGAGCAAGTGAGGGTATTAGTATAGAAATCACCTGGGAAAATCTGATGGAAGGAGTTTTCTCTCAATCCACTACAGTTATCTTCATTTTCACCACCTTTTGAAGGCTGGATTCTCCTAGGAACTTTAACGAACTTCATCCAGAGGGTGGGAACATTGGAATCTAAATCTTCCTAACGTTCTGGAGGAGAGGCCTTCAGAAATACAAGAAAAAAGTCTTCTCAATATACACTTTGAGCAAAAACCTTATCATGTCATCAGTATTTTTCACCTCTACCGTCTTTGGTCCATGGTGAAAATGCAAGGTAATCTTATCAAATGTTCTTTCATTTGTATTTACCATTTTGCTGACAGTATTTCTTCTATCTGATTGGATCTTTTCCCCATTATACTCCAGAACTTTGCTATTTTGATGTTTATCTTTATTTTTGAAAGAGAGAAAGACAAAGCATGAGTGGGGGGAGGGGCAGAGAGTGAGGGAGACACAGAATCTGAAGCAGGCTCCAGGTTCTAGGCTCTGAGCAGTGGAAATGGCTCCGTCTCCCACTCTAACATACCACGGGGCCAGGGAGAATTACTGGTATTTCTGGTGTCAAATCAATATTATCTTTGTTCTTCATTTAAAGAGCTCCCGATTATTGAGATTTATGAAATGCAGCTTTTGTGAATTCTAAAACTTCCTTTACCATCATGTCTAGTCTTCCAAATTTGTTCTCCATGTATTAGAGAGGGAAGTGAATTTCCACATATAAACTTCTTGTTGCCAATTCCTACTGTGGTCAGGGAAATAGTCTAACATCCATGTGGGAAACAGACCCAATTGCACATACCTGTAAAGACTTACTTAATCTTAAGGTTATGTCCTAGACTCCATTTCAATAGCCTACTTCATGGGAATACCTTGGAACTTAGAGGCACTGGGGACTCTTCCATTTTTGCCTCTCAATCTCTAAAATCTAAAATAGATGTGTTTCCCCAACTGACTTCTTAAATCATGCCTTCAGCTGCATACCGCTTCAGGAAATTATAGTAGCTTATAAACTGGTGACAGCACAAATTAATCATCTCTAACCTAGTTTAGCCATCACTATCCCTAACTCTGGGTAATCAAACATTGTCTGAGATTTTGGCTAGCTTTCTCTCTCACTCCCCAAAGTATTTCAAATCTCAAATCTCTCATTACTCAATTCAACTGTCCTGTTTCTTTGTCTCTCTATGCATGTCCTGACATAAACCTATATGAAAAATATATCTTCAGGAGTAAAAATGACCAAATCTTCTAAAATGATAAGCTTTAGAAACAGGACTCCACCAGAATTCAAAGAATGCTTACCTGAGGAAATGCTGGTTCCAATGTTTTGGAAGGATACGGTAGACAGGGAAATGACAACAAGTCATGCCTGACTGGAATATATTTTATATAGTATTATCTGGCAGGAGAAGAGGCTAGAAGGGTAGGTTGAAAGCAAATAGAGCAAATTTCAACTTAATGTATTCACTACATATGCCTTTCACAAAGATAAATATTACCTTTTTGAACTTCTAGTTATCCTTATGAGTAAGGTAAATTTATACAGTTCCAAAGAGTATTGGATTAACAGCATGGATATTTTAGTATCAGGGAACATTGGGGATGTCAGAATAAAAATTATCAGTTTACAGACAGAAAGAGAAAGGCAAAAAGGTAGGTAATTTAACAGTTGTATTATTTGAGGCCATTTCAGAGTAGTTATTCATTAAAAGGTCAGTTTGCAGATTTACTTTGTAAATGGAACAAATTAAGAAAATGATAGGCTGAGAGGAGATTACACACTGAATGTTAGCCTAGTGTTCCTGCCAGTGGGGCATTGAGACTTTGAATAGAAGGGGATTAGAAAGTGATTTTTCAGCTGTTAAATGGTAGCAAAGCAGGTAAACAAGGTTGTGTGGTTTGGAACAAAGCTTTATGAATAGCTTGTTTTTATGCTTAATTATTTCTCCTTTTGTAAATGCTCTGCTACTAAGGCCTGCAATGCTATTTAGTAATTTCTTTTAATAAGGCTTCTTAAAGCATCTTTTAAATTATATTCCATTGGAAATGAAAACAATTGACTGCATAAAAGAATTAGGAAACACCATATTAGAACCACGTGTTTAAGTACAATCATTGTGTTCCTTTACTGCTTTCAATGTTACTTCTGGTAAATAAAACTTACAGAAAAGCAAAAATTAACTATATTATTTTAATATATATTAACTAACAAAATTATTTTATAACGGTAAGATTAAAAAATAGTTCAATCGGGGCACCTGGTTGGCTCAGTTGGTTGACTGTCCGACTTCAGCTCAGGTCATGATATCATGGTTGCCTCCTGAGTTCAAGCCCCATGTGTTGGGCTATGCTCACAGTTCAAAGCCCAGAGCCTGCTTCAGATTCTGTGACTTCCTCTCTCTCTGCCTCTCCTCCCTAATCTCTCTCTCTCTCTCTCTCTCTCTCTCTCTCTCTCTCAAAAAAAAAAAAAATTAAAAAAATAGTTCAATCAACTGAGGAAGTACATAGTACTGTGCGATATAATATGTGTCAGGAAATAAGAGTAATAAAGATGCGTTGCTGTTTTAGAGTATCTTAGTAGCTGATAAAGTAGCTGATAAAGAATCTTAGTAGCTGATTCAGTCATGTGAATACATTTTTAACTAAAATGGCACTAAGCTAGATTTGCAATAGCATGTCTTGTCTCCCTCTTTCTACCAATGATAAAAAGGTATAATGTTTAAGAAAGTTTGGAATAAATTAGTGCACTTATTTTTTGTGTAGATTAGTAGACACCCATTTGTCCAGGATTCATTGATCTTTCTCCTACTACATGCACTCCAATTTTCCTTGAGGATCCAGACCTCATTAACTGTTAGTCTATGAGGTCTAGGTGACATTGGTTCCACGAATGATCATAGGATATAGGGATGGCTAATTATAGCATTTCATATTTTTAGCTATAGTGATTAGATCAAACATGGGTGGGAGATACAACCATGTGATTCGGTGCCAATGGGATTCAATGTATGGACTGACATAATATGAGCAGCAAGATCCAGTCATGTGTAAAGTAGGAAAATATAAACCAAATATCCCTTTGCTTAGGTCAATCTGAACTGAGTTGCTGTCTTTTCTAAAAATAAGTGACTGAACCACTATAGATGACTTCATGGGAAAAGATCCCTGATATACTGTGGTGTTTTAAATCTTATTCTGTTAGAAGGGAAGAGGCTCATTCCTCTCACTTCTTCCTACCGTGACACTATGCCTTGGTTCTGCTTCTAGAAAAGAATATTTAGGGTAATGGCGATTTGCTTTTTATAACATATCATTGATGAGGTTAAATAATACTTAGAAGTAAATAGATACCTCATCCAAAGTGTTGATTCTAAAACTAATCATTTGATGCAATTAATCTGTGTTTATTCTAATGTTAGTCCTTAAAAATTTTTTTTTAATGTTTATTCATTTTTGAGAGAGGGATAGAGTGTAAGTGGGGCAGGGGCAGTGAGAGAAGGAAGCACAGAATCGGAAGCAGGTTGCAGGCTCTGAGCTGTCAGCACAGAGCCTGCTATGGGGCCCAAACCCACAAATTGTGAGATCATGACCTGAACTGAAGTCAGGTGCTTAACCGATTGAGCCACCCAGGCGCTCCTCGAATGTTAGTATCTATCCTCTTCTCCCATTTTGAACTTTATTTTTACTCAAGATGTAATCAAAGCTTTCAAGAACAATTACATCAGATGCATGTCATATCACATTGAAAAATCCATCAAATCATTCATAAGATTACATTAAAAGAGGTATAGAAAAGCTTATTTTATTCAGAACCAAACTGTGGGAAAAATAGTCTTTGGATGAGATACAATATGGAAGAAACTACAGAATCAAACCACAGGTAACTTTCTAAGTACAGGCAAAGAAATTAAAAGAACAAAAGAATAAAAAATAAAACTGCAATATCTGTAAAATATTTGAGACAAGAATCTAATACCTTGACCTAAGTAAAGTCATTAGCTGGTTTCACCCTAATGAGATTCCTGAAATTGATCTTAAATATCCAATTATCACATTGAGTAATGACAAGGAGAAACAGATATAAGGCCCACAGTGAAACTAACCCAAAATACTTAAGCAATCTCTTAATCTACCCTTAAACATCTTTGATAACCTAGAAGAAATGGAAATTGATCTTTACTTCTAACTGGTCTTCAGACCAGGCTTGAATGATTTTCTACTACATATAATGTGGTAAAAAGAAACCTTTTAAAAAAGACTACTCAGTCCACACTTCAACTTTCTTCAAACAGTTGAAGAAAGAACACATGCTACATTTCCATTAAAACATACTTGATAGACCATAAGCTTCCTGCTAAGTCCTTAAATTGACAATTGTAATTTGGAATTAGACCCAGAGTCGTCTTCTCATAATGATGTACATATCCTTTTTCTTCAACTTTATCACCACCATCATCATGCCATCATTAGTGATAGAATTTAATTTTATAATACTCATTATTATTAAAGTTCTATTAAATATGACTTTCTCCTTAATAAATTCAATTAAATGGTACTGTAAACTTGTTAGCATGATATCTATTACTATATAGATTTAAAATAAATATTGGTTACTGTTGTTATTTTTCTTTTTGGGTCTTTTAAAAAATAGTATACTAAAGTAAATATATATGCTGTAGTAGAAAGTGGGTTTTTGACTCCCGGGAATATGAATCCTGGTTGTAACTTTGGGCAAATATTTGATGTCTCTTCATCTTATTTTTCTCAACAGAAAAATGGGAACAATAAATATTAGTGTTTACTTGTTTTAATGACATAATCTATGCAAAGAATTTAGTGAAGTATCTGATCTTAGCGTCAATAATCATGAAATTAACAATAATATTCTTTAGGCTATTCTGTTTTAATGAATGTAAGATCTTACAAATGTTTTGAAAGATTGACCTTGGACTAACCCTTTCTTCAAGGTTTTGTTTTGTTTTCTTAAAAAAAAATCTGTGGGATCTGAAACCTTCAGTCTTTAATTTCTTACCTTTTCTTCAGGAATGCAACTTTAGCAACAGGGGAAGGTCTACTCTTGACATAGACACAGGAATATAAGGTAGACGTTATTGTCTCTTTTGTTTATGGAAAGCTCTTTTGTGAAGAGAGGTAAACAAATATCCTCCATAGTCTCAGAAGGCTGTACAAATTTAGATTGAGTTAAAGTACTAGATGAACAATTTACTGGATAGCGAAAGGAAATACTTGAGATAAAAAGATTTATTGTATATTAAATTAGACCCTTGAATACTCTGCTTGAAGTTAGGGTGACAAGCAAGTATACATATTCTATTTGAGTATGTCATTAATGCGAGATTTTTTAGTTTGCTCTAATACATGTGAGCTGTTGACAACTAAATGTACCACAGATGTTATTGTCATATGTTTCTTCAAAATGTTGGCGTGTGATATTATGCTTCCCTAATGCTTGCAATAACAGTTTTAGAGCATGAAACATAATTATTTGTTTACTTGCCTACCCAGTCCACATTGAATCATAGTATTTTCAAGGACAAGGAATTATGGTTTGTCTCAATGGCCTTTTGCCCTTAGGCATTTTTAGTTTATACCAACTTTAGTAAGATATAATTTATATACCATTAAATCCAAACATTTAAATTGTAAATTTAGTATATTCACAATGTTATGCAACTCTCATCGCTAATTCCAGGATATTTTCATCATCCCCCAAAGACACTGAATCCCCCTGAGCAGTAACTCCCTCCTCCCACCCCCAAATCTAGCAACAACTAATCTACTTTTGGTATCTACCAATTTGTCTATTCTGGTCATCTCATATATTGGAATAATTTAATGCAGTACTCTCCCTTATCCACAACTTCATATTCTTCAGTTTCAATTACAACATTAAACCACAGTTAAGAAGTTCAATTACAACATTAATGTTCAATTACAACATTAAACCACAGAAGGTAGGCCGTAACCTGCTGTGTCACAATGCCTATGTCATTCTCCTCACTTTATCCCATCATTTAGGCATTTCATCATCTCACGTCATCACAAGAGGAATAGCAAATATAATTATATTTTTAAGAGAAGAGATAGACCATATTCATATAACTTTTATAGTATAATGTTATAATTCTCTTTATTATTAGCTATTATTGATCTCCTGTGCCTAATTTGTAAATTAAACTTTATCCTAGGAATGTATGTGTAGGAAAAAGCATGGTATATATAGGGTTCAGTACTAACTTATTTCTGGCATCTACTGGGGGTCTTGGAATGTATGCCCTGTGGGTGAGAGGGGCTACTGTATGCGTTTTTTTGTGACTTATTTCACTTACCATGTTTTCAAGGTTTACCTTATTATAGCATATATTAGTATGTCACTCCTTTTTATTGCTAAATAATATTCCACTGTGTGGATATACCATATTTGGCTTGTCCATTTCATCAGTTCCTGAACATTTGGGTTGTTTCAACTTTTTGGCTATTATGAATAATGCTAGTATGAATATTCATGTACAAGTTTTTGTATGGATTTATGTTTTGATTTATCTTGGACATATGTCTAGGAGTAGAATTTCTAAGTTATATAATAACTCTGTTTAACATTTTGAGGAACTGCCAGACTGGTTTCCAAAGTGACTGCACCATTTTACAATCTCCCCAGCAATGTATGAGAATTCCAATTTCTCTGCATCCTCACCAACATTTACGATTTTGTGTTTTTGATTATAGCCATCCTAGTGTGTATGAAGTGGGATCACTTTGTGCTTTTTATTTCCATTTTCTTGATGACAAATATTATTAATCACCTTTTCATGTGTTTCTTGGCCATTTATGTATCTTCTTTGAAGATTTTATTTTATTCAGTAGGCTGCACGCCTAGTGTGGGGCTCAAAATCACAACCCTGAGATCAGGAGTCAAATACTCTAAGTCAGTTAGACACTCCCTATATGTCTTCTTTGGGGAAATGTCTATTCATAGTCTTTGCTCATTTTTAAATTGGGTTATTTTTCTTCTTAATGAGCTGTAACAGTTATTTATGTGTTTTGGATACAACTCCTTTATCCGGTATTTTATTTGCAAATATTTTCTCCACATTTGTAGATGCCGCTAAGCATTTCACAATAAGCACGTCGCAGATACATAATTATTTTTTGAATTGAAATTCAATACATTCCTTGTTCAGGAAGGAATTCACAAACCGGAATAAACTCCATGACACCTGTGGGCAGAGATGTTTAGTTATGTCCCAAGAGCCATTCAGTTTCCTTCTCTGAAATTCAGAAATCTACAATTTTCAGTGAGCACATTGCCTCCTTTCCATAAGGAAACTTTCCAACTTCCCTTTCAGCAGATAACCATTAGGTAAGTTATTGTCATGATAATATAAATGAAAGTACTGTGGAGAACTTCTGAGGGATTCTGAAAATGATATTGTATACCTTCTTCTATCTTGCTGCCTGGAATGCACTTGAGATAGCTGGAACTCTAGCAGCTCTCTTATCTAATCAAAGATACTATGCAAAGCCATACCCTAGGGTCTATGGGGAGAAATTAGAAGGAAGCCTGGCCCACATATCTTCTTAGAAATACCAGAGTAGTGTGGAGAATGTGCTTATATACTTCTTCCACCTGAGAAAGGAAGGAACTGCAGTAATATTTAAGCCACTGTTTTAGGGATCTGTATTACTTTTATTACTGTAATACCTGAGTCAGTCTCTGAGAAAGTGTATCCAATACTTTTCTCTTTTATTTCTAATGAGCTTTTGATTAACTAAAAGGTTAAGTAACAAAAGGGCAGGCTTCACTGATTTTACTCAAACTACAAGACTTTTCATACACGTCTTCATTTAGTCTCTGATGGGTAGTACGCTGTATTTAGTTTTGTATTGATTCTTCTGTGCCTGAAGTGAAACCTTGTCTATTAAAGAGTAAAAGAGGTGGTAGAGAAGGAGTAGAATAAGTGAGAGAATGAGAAAGCTTTCATCAGATGAATTAAGATAAGATGAAGCCCAATTTTCTTATCTTAAAAGGTCTCCCAAAATAAAAAAAAAATGGTCTCTGACAGTAAGTTTTAGTTTAACAAGGTGCAAAAATCAATACCACATCTAAGTTTGAAAACTGGGGCAACATGAGGGATTTGAGTCTCTTCCTTGGTGTTAATGTAATCAAGTTTTTCTTCTGCTGCTGCACTTACTTTATACAAATGAAATTCACTTTTATATCTTTGCCATATGTTGTACTTTGGTTACTCTAAGAAGAATTTAATGTATCCATTTATTAATGATGAAATCCATTTGCAGAACTGTAAGATACATTGACTGCATGTCCATTACAAGTTAGAAATGGGGAATATATGTGAACACCATCCTGAACCATTTAGACCTAGGTTAATTGTTAGAATGAATTTAAAGATAAATTGTCTGCTTTTAATGGTGATGCTTTTTTGTAATTTAAAAACTATTTCTTGAGTGCCTATGTATACTTAGCACAAATAATTAATTATAGTTTCACAGGAAGTTGCCAGGAAATGTACAAGCAGGCCCCATGCCTACTTCACTACCCTTCCCCAGCGTTAACATCTTGCATAACTATAGTATAGGATCAGAACCAGGAAATTGACATTGGTATGATTCGCAGTCCTTATTACTATTTTACCAGTTACATATACTGGTTAGTGTGAATGTGTGTATGCCATGCACTGAATGGTCGTGTCCCCTCAAAATGAACACGTTGAAACTGAATCTGTAATGCAATGGAATTTAGAGGTGGGGGCCTTTGGGAAGTGATTAGGACATGAGGGCCCTTCCCTCATGAGTGGAATCGGTAGAGACTCCAGAAAGCTCTCTCACCCCTTCTGCTGTGCGAGACGACAGTGAAAAGATAGTGTCTATGAACCAGGAAGCAGGCTCTTACCAGACACTGAATCTGCTGGCACCTCTAGAACTGTGACAAATAAATCTGTGTTGTTTAAGCCACCCAACCTGTAGTATTTTGGTTATAGCAGCCCAAATGGACTAAAAAAGTGTATATATTTCTTTGAAATTTTATCACCTGTGTGGCTTAGTATAACTACTGCCAGAATCAAGACCTAGACTGTACCATCACCACAAGGCTTCTCTGCTCTACCTAGTAATAGCTACCCCAGCTTACCCCCCAGCCTAACCTCTGGCAACCACCAACTTGTTTTTCTGTTTCTACAATTTTGTCATTTCAAGAATGCTATATAAATGGAATCATATACCATGTAGCCACTCAAGACTGGCTTTTCCCACTCAGCATAATTGCCTTGAGGTTCATTCAAGTTGTCTTACATATCAATAATCTGTTCTTGTTGGGTGTGGGTCTCGGCCTATTGGTAACCAGTGGTGTGGCTGAATTGGCCCTTGTGGTTCTCATTATGATTCCAAGACAACCTCACCAATAACCATCAGGAAACATTGAAAGAGACAAGGTGTATTGCTTACCCACCCTTGAATGCACACTACTCATCTGGGGCCACACAGCAAGGTTGCAGATAGAGAAAGAAAGTAAAAACATGGGCCTGGGGCTGTACTTTTATTGGAGTTGGGATGGGAGGCCAGGAGTTTCACAGCATCACTCTTTATTGGTGTGTTTAAAACATATGAGTGGGAATTTAAAATGCAGGAAGAGAAAAATGAGCAGTCCAAATGGTCATTAACTAAATCAAGATCTCTAAAACTAAGGAGCCTTCAGCATGGTGGGGATGGACGGGGGTGGGGGTGGAGGAATGATGCCTGGCTCATGTAGCTCTGTGGATGGCAATGTGTTTTTGAGACAGTAGTCTTTGAAGAGGATGCCTCAGCAATCCAAGCAGAAGTCAGGCACTTAGATTAAAAAAAAAAAAGAAAAATCAACTGTCAGGGCTTACGCTATAATTATTTTCCTTGGTGAGTACTATTCCATAGTTTTGGTGACTGCAGTTTGTATAACCATTTACCTACAGAAGAATATCCTAATTGTTTCTAGTTTTTGACTATTTCGTATCTGAACATTCATGTACAAGTTTCTGCGTGAACATAGATTTCATATTTTTGGGATAAACATCTAAGAGTGCTATTGCTGAGTCTTATGTTAAGATACTTTTTTATGTTTTAAAAGAAATTGATGAACTGATTTTCAGAGGGGCTGCTGTATTTTGCATTCTCGCCAGCAATGTATGAGTGATCGGCTTTCTCTGCTAGCATTTGGAGTTACCAAAAGCTGTTTACTTAGACATTCTGATTAAGTATGCATTGGTGTCTCATTGTGTTTTTATTTTACATTTTCCTGATGGCTAATTATTATAGAACACTTCCCCTCCCCAATTTATTGAGGTGTTACTGACATAGAACACGTAAGTTTGAGGTATTAGGCATGATGATTCATATATATTGGGAAATGATTACCGTGGTAAGGTTACTGAATACCTCCATCCCCTCATGTCATTACCTTTTTTTTTTTGTTTGAGGGATAACATGTAAGATTTACTCTTTTTTTTTTTTCAACGTTTATTTATTTTTTGGGGGACAGAGAGAGACAGAGCATGAACGGGGGAGGGGCAGAGAGAGAGGGAGACACAGAATCGGAAACAGGCTCCAGGCTCTGAGCCATCAGCCCAGAGCCTGACGCGGGGCTCGAACTCACGGACCGCGAGATCGTGACCTGGCTGAAGTCGGACGCTTAACCAACTGCGCCACCCAGGCGCCCCTAGATTTACTCTTTTAACAACTTTCAAGTATATCATACATCATTGTTAATGATAGTCACCATGCTGTACATTAGATCCCCAGAATTTATTCACCTGATAGCTGGAAGTTTGTACCCTTTGACCAAATATTTGCCCATTTCCCTGTCAACTACCATTTTACTATCTCTAAAGGCTATGAATATAGCCTTTTTAAATTCCACATATAAGTGAAAATATACAGTACTTGTCATTCTCTGTCCGACTTACTTTACCTAGCAGAATGCCCTCAGGGTCCATCCACGTTATTACAAACAGCAGAATTTCTTTCCTTTTTATGGAAGAATAATATTCCATTATACACACACACATATACATATATATGTGTCTATATATTCTATTACTAATATGTGTGTGTGTGCGTCACATTTTCTTTATCCATTCATTCATCAAAGGATACTTGGATTGTGTGTATATTTCTATAACTTGGCTATTGTAAATAATGTTGCAATGAACATGGGAGTGCAGATATCTCATTGAGATCCTGATTTCAATTATTTTGGATACTTACCAAAGGGATTGCTGGATCATATAGTAGTTTTATTTTTAATTTTGTGAAAAAACCCCATACTGTTTTTATGTGGTGGCTGAATCAATTTATATTTCCACAAAAACAGTATACAAAGTTTCCAATTTCTTCACAATCTCTTTCAGACTTAGCTTTTGTTTTTTGATAAGAGCAATCCTGTCAATGTGAGGGGATATAATTTTGATTTTCATTTTCTTGTTAACTAGTAATGTATTAATTTCATATACCTAAGGGCCATTTGAATGTTTTGGGGGAAAAGGTGTGTTCAAGTCCTTTGCTCAATTTTTAAATGGGTTACTCGTTTATGTTTTGTTTTGCTGTTGCAAGAGTTCTTTACATATTTTGGAAATTAACCTTTTATCAGGTATATTGTCTCCCATTTCTTATGCTGCCTTTTCATTCTATTGATTGTTCCTTTGATGTGCAGATGTTTTTTAGTTGAATATAGTCTCTACTTGTCTACTTGCCTGTGTTGCCTGTGCTTTTGGTGTCATATCCAAGACCGATATTAAGATTTTCCTTATATTTTCTTAAAGGAGTTTTATAGTTTCAGGCCTTAGGTTTAAGTCTTTAATTTATTTTGAGTTGATTTTTGTGTGTGGTTGTAAAGGAGAAGTCCAATTTTATTTCATTTACTTATTTTTTTGTGCATGAGTGTTCAGTTTCCCCAGCACATTTTCTTGAAGAGATGATTCTCCCTCTTTTGTATATTCTTGGCATCCTTGTTAATAATCAGTAGGCCACATATGCTTGGATTTAATTATAGGCTTTCCATTCTCTTCCATTGATCTGTAGGTCTGTTTATATGCTCTTACCATACAATTGTAAATACTTTAGCTTCGTGAAATAGTTTGAAATTAGGAAATAGCTTTGTTCTTTCTCAGATTGCTTTGGCTACTCTGGGTCTTTTGTGGTTCCCTATGAATTTTAGAATGTTTTTTCTATTTCTGTAAAAAAAAAAAATCATGATTTTGGTGGGGATTACATTGAATTGCAGATAACTTTGGGTACCATGGGTATTTCAACAATATTAAGACTTCCATTCTTATGAGCACAGGGTTTCTTTCCATTGATTTATGTGTCTTTTAATTTCTTTCATCATTGTTTTATTGTTTTCAGGGAACAAGTCTTTGAAGACCTTTGTTTATTCTTAAGAATTTTATTCTTTTTGGTGCTACTGTAAATGAGACTATTTTCTTAATTTCTTTTTGAAATGTTTTTTGTTAATATAAATAAACAATTGATTTTCTATGTTGATTTTATATCCTGCAAGCTTACCAAATTTACATTCAGTTGTCATAGCAGGCAGAGTGGGTATCTTTGTCTTGTTTCTAATCGTTCAGGTTTTTACCCTTCAATCCAATGTTAGCTGTGAGGTTGATATTTCTCGAGGCAAAGCTAATATTCTGTAGTTCGTCATATACTTCGTTTATTCAGTAAATACATACTGAATGGCCACAACGTGCCAGATACCGTTAAGACCTCGTGAACATATTGGTATAAACTTTAAGATAATAGAAATACTTTCCAAAATATAATTTGAATCCTATTCTTAAATAAATTGAAGTGAAATGTATCAATAGGTAGTAAGTTATGTCATTGGTTTGATCACTAAGTTATATGCATTTAGGGAAATTTTAAAGTTTCATATTTAATTACTTAGGTTATATTTCTATATCTCCATGTAGTCTCTCTCATTTTTTCAAGTATTTAGAAATTTTCTTTGTTTTCAGAGACTCAGCATTTTTTACTGAGTCATGATGCTTCTTCTAAAGGATTGATGACTCCTATATGCAGAGCAAGGTGTATAATAACAAAAAACAAGCTACTAAATTTAGGAATACCCTTATGTGGCTGTGAAATCATCAGGGGAACTCAGAGGTAATATGACCACCTATACAAATCTTCACAATGTTTGCAAATCATTTCTGGAAATCTGATATGTATCCTACTGCTCTTATTGGAAAAATACTACTTTATGGAAGGATAGCATAATGTCAAAAGTGATCATTCTGAACCCAAATACTCTCTTCTGATATTTTCCATCTTTCCTACTCAGAAAATAAAACTAAAACAACATGAATTTTAAGTTTTCTACATTTTGCTGACAGATCAATTTTTCTACACAGAAGTCAGTCATTGTTTAAAAAAACGTAACAAGATAGGGGCGCCTGGGTGGCTCAGTTGGTTAAGTGTTCGACTTTGGCTCAGGTCATGATCTCATGGTTCCTGGGTTCAAGCCCCGCATTAGGTTCCGTGCTGTCAGTGCAGAGCCTGCCTCAGATCCTCTCTCTCTCTCTCTCTCTCTCTCTCTCTCTCTTTCTCTGTCCCTCCCCCTCTCATGCTCATGCATGTTCTTTCTCTTTCAAAAATAAACATAAAAAATGCGTAACAAGATAATGTCTTTACACTAAATATCTTTCCTTCTTCAACTTTACCAATAAACACTTCGTAAAGTAGGTGCCATCAAACCTTGGTGTGTTTCTTGCAATAAGCAAATGCCTTTGGCATATTCTTCCTATTCAGCCTATTAGTATATTAGAATCTCTGAGAAGGCTTTTAGCCAAGAAACTTACTTTACTAAAGTTGCTCCAACTAAATGGATCACTTAACTTTTCCTAAGAACAATTTTCTTCCCAGATTATGTTTTCATGCAGTGTATTATTTTTATAATACCTCAATCAATATGGCGAATGTTTAGATATATGTTCATTTTTCATATAAAGTGTCATAATATCAGAATATAGATAGCTCTAATTTGCTGAGAAAACATGTGCCAGGGACGTTGCCAAGTACTTTTTAAAAATAATATCAATAAACTCATACCCACTTTATATCCTAAATACTCTTAAGATTCCATTCAAAAGCTGTTAGAACTGTGGCTCAGAAAGTTAGACTAGTTGACTAAGGTTGTACAGCCCATAGATGTAAACTCAAACCAAGGCAATCTGACTCTAGAGCAAGTACAATTAAGAGGATGTTGAAAAGGGAAGATTTTAGTTAATGACTGGAAAATATTTAATGTTGTAAGACTTAAAAAAAACTTAAAAGGTTTCCCCAATATTGAAGTACTTTTTGTTTCTAAACAAAATTTGCCCAATAGAATTGTCAAATTCATTTTCTGAATATAAAACATATTCCAGAATGAAACAAAAAATGGAAATTTTTTATAGAAAGTAGGAAAAAAATGTTTGAGAGAAAAATCAAACCTGCAATGAGAAAGGTAACATACATAACCTGCTGGGGAACTAAAGGAAAAGTTTAGAATTAAGGGGCAGGTATAATCATCCATGTATAGAATGTAAGGAGATGGGAAAAAAATTAGGAAGAATCCTTGTTAAAAAATGAGCTATGTTCCTATATACCAGCAATTAACAAGTGAAATTTAAAATTAAAATTCTAATGCCATTTGCATTTACATTAGTACCCCCCAAAATGAAATACTTTGGTATAAATCAAACAAAATATGTGCAAGATCTATATGAGGAAAACCACATCAGTCAGATGCATGAAATCAAAGAGCTAAATAAATGGAGAGATATTTCATGTTCGTGGGTAGAAATATTATTGCCAAGATGTCAAGTGTTTCCTAACTCGATCTACAGATTCAAAGCAATCCCAGTTAAAACGCAGCAAGTTATTCTGTGAATATAGACAAACTGATTCTAAAGTTTATATGGACAGGCAAAGGATCCAGAATAGCTAAGAAATATTGAAGGAGGACAAAGTTAGAAGACTAAAACTGCCTGACTTTAAGACTTCCTATAAACCTACAGTAATCATGTCAGTGTGGTATTGGAGAAAGAACAAATAGATCATTGGAATAGAGAGCCCAGAAAAGACCCACAGAAATATAGTCAACTGATCTTTGACAAAGGAATAAAGGAAATACAGGCGTAAAGATAGTGTTCATCCAATGGTGCTGGAACAACAGGACATCCACATACAATAAAATCTAGACACAAACTTTACACACTTTACAAAAATGAACTCAAAATGGATCACAGACCTAAATGTCAAATGCAAAATTATCAAACTCCTAGAAGATAACAAGAGTCAGCCTAGATGACCTTGGGTATGGCAGTGACTTTTTAGATACAACATCAAAGACACAATGCATGAAAAAAATTATTGGTAAGTTGGACTTTATTAAAATTAAAAAAAAATTATCTTTTTGTGAAAGACAATGTTAAAAGAAGAACACAAGCCACAGACTGGGAAAAAATATTTGTGAAAGACAATGTTCCAAAATACACAAAGAACTTTTAAAACTCAGCAAGAACTTTTAAAACTTTTAAAACCTTTGTCCTGGGTGGCTCAGTTGGTTGAGCATCAGACATTGGCTCAGGTCATGATCTTACAGTTCATGAGTTAGAGGCTGGTATTGGGCTCACTGTCATCAATGCGGATCTTGCTTCGGATCTTCTATCCCCTTCTCTCTCTGCCCCTCCCCCACTGGTGCTCTCTCAAAAATAAACATTAAAAAACAAAAAACTCAGCAAGACCAATAACCTGATAAAAGATAGACCGAAGATCTTAACAGACACCTCACTGGAAAAGATATACAGATGGCAAATAAGCATATGAAAAGATATTTTACGTCATAGTTCATCAGAAAAATGAAAATTAAAGCAACAGAGAGATCCCACTATAGACCTATTAAAATAACCAGAATCTGGAACAGTGATGACACTAAATGTTAATAAGGAGGGGAACAACAGGAACTCTCATTCATCGCTAATGGAAATACAGTATTGTACAGACACTTTGGCAGAAGTTTGGTGATTTCTTACAAAACTAAACATAATCTTGCCATAAAATCCAGCAATTGTTCTCCTTGGTATTTACTCAAAGGAGTTGAAAATATTTTCCCCAGATAAAAACCTACCTACATTCAACATCTATAGTACCTTTATTCCTAATTGCCAAAACTTGGGAGCAATCCAGGTGTCCTTCAATAAGTGAATGAATAAATTGTGATATATCCAAACAATGGAATATTATTCACTAAAAACAAACGAACTGTCAAGCCATGAAAAGACATGGAGGAGCCTTAAATATTTATTACTAAGTGAAAGAAAACAATCTCAAAGTGTCAAATACTATATAATTCCAAGTATGTGACATTTTGGAAAAGGCAAAAAATTATAAAGAGATTAGTGGTTGCCAGGGGTTAGAGAGAACGAGAGTGATGAATAGTGGAGTACAGAGGATTTTAGGGCAGTGAAAATATTCCATATGATACCTAAATAGTAGATGCCTATGATTATATTTGTCCACATTGACACCACGTATGACACCAGTAGTGAATCATCACGTAAACTATGAACTTTGGGCGTTTATGTTATGCTTATGTATGCTCATCAATTGTAGCAAATATACCACTCTGGTAGGGATATTAATGAGAGAGGCAGTGCGTGTGAGGGAGCAGAGAGTATATGGGAAATCTCTGTCCCTTCAATTTTGCTATGAACCTAAGACTTCTTTAAAAAGTCTTTATATATATATATATATATATGTATATGTATACATATATATGTATATATGTATATGTATATGTATACATATATATATCCACATATATATGTATACATATGTGTATATATGTATATACACATATATACACACACATATATATACACATATATACACACATATACGTATATACACACACATATATATACACATATATACACACATATATGTATATATACACATATATACACACATATATGTATATATACACATATATACACACATATACGTATATATACACACATATATATACACATATATATACACACATACATATATGTGTGTATATATATATACATACATACATATGTATATATATTTAAATAATATATTTAATAATATATATTTAAATGGATGATATAAAACTGGAATACTTACAGAAAATGAAAAATAAGATTCAAATATAGTGTCTTCTAAAAGACAGTAAGAGAGGTCTCGGTGGAAAAACTTATGATCTCTGCACTGCCACTTGTATAACTCCTGTGGACCTTATTCCACCTAGAACTGTCTAATGTGGTTTGAACCACAAGCTTTTAGTACCTGAAAAAACAATGTTGAAGGTATAGGTTTTTATAATATACAGTTAATGTATTTTAAGAATATAATTAAAAAATGTGTATAATTAAATATAATTAAATAATTATAAGAGAAAATTCTACTTATAAATAAAGTAACGAGAACATATAACGTCTAGAAAAGCAAGTTGTGCTTGCTGTCTGGCAAAAACATATACTAGTTTGGAATCTCAAAAAAGAATATAATAGAAGTTATAGGTAGTGAAATATTGAAGAAAGATCCAAATGTTATTGTGGAGTTAAAATAAGAGATAATAATAATAACCATGGGAAAGATGAATATGGATAGAAGCATTGTTATATGCACTTAAGGTGGATGGTTCAAGAAATATTTGTCAAAAGCCTGAACAAAATCCAAGGTGAGATGATACAAGTGGACTATGGTTTGTTTAAATGCAGAGGATACATGAAGAATATTAGCTAATTTTGCCGATGCTCCCTTGTAGAAAATTAATGACATTTCAAACACAAAATATGTGAAGGCTTAAGAAAAATAATGGACCACAAAATTTCTCGGTCTAGGAGTTAAAGCACCAATTGTTGAATAAAATGATTAAGGAGAAAGATTATTTTTTATTCTACGCAGCTGGATGATTATATGATGATACACTTATGACCTGCAGCAGAAAATCAAAGCAAATCAATATGAAGTATTCTGTCTTATGTGACTTCTCATATTTGGCCCAGGATCCTTTAATTTTTTCATTTACATTAAGTATTTACTCAAAGGCTCAGTTTTAATAAAGAGTTTGAATTGGTTGGAACCATAAAGTTTTGCTGAATTCCTCTGACTTGGTATTTTAAAGAATCTATGTGGGAATAAATATTTGTGACTTATTCTGGGGGCTCACCTAGTGTTGGGCAGGAAACAGGATTGTAGCAATAGGGCTATGTTCATGTTACAACAAAATGTCATGAAAAGTCAGTAAGAGCAGGAGTGCCTGAGTGGCTCAGTTGGTTAAGCGTCTGACTTCGGCTCAGGTCATGATCTCACAGTTGGTGGATTCAAGCCCCTTGTCCTCTGTGCTGACAGCCTGGAGCCTGCTTCGGGTTCTGTGTCTCTCTCACCTGCTTGTGCACGCTCTCCGTCTCCCTCTCCTTCTCCCTCTCCCTCCCTCCCTCTCTCTCTCTTTCTCAAAAATAAACACTAAAAAAAAAAAAAAAAAAAAAAAAAAAAAGTTACGACCAGATCTACTCTGATAGGTGACACAGCTTCATGAGTCCCCTCCACCAGTCCTTTTAGACCTGGTCCTGTGTGTTTGCCAACATATTAGACTTATTTGAAATCACACCTGTTCCCTCAACTTGTTCAAAGGCCTCAAAGAAAGTAATCATTCTTTCTTTATCTCTATATACCCAAAGCCTGTAAAATGGCATTGGAAAAGTATTTGAGTTAAGCTGATTTAACTGGATGATTCTGAGGGACTTTGGAGTGTACATGTTCTGGGTAGAGGCTTTTCTCAGAAGATGACAACAGTTAAGCCAGGTCAGGCAATGAGATAGAAGATTCTATTCGGTTTCAGAAATGCTGTCATCCAGAGAGAGTCTTGTATGATTTGGGGCAAGAAATTGCTCTGCTGGAGTTGTTGTTCATCTGAGAACTTGTCTTCTTAAAGCTCTGGGCTTATTGTATAAGCTCATATCTTTTTCCTAAATACTTTAGTTTTATGAAAGTGACTTTCCATCTTTATCTTGGCAAAAATGTGTAAGCAGTGAGGGAATTTTCACCCAAATGAGATTTCCATTGTTGTTTTGAAAGGGAAGACCACATCTTCTGCAATGTTGTTTGTTTGTTTGTTTAAAGGCAACTTTAAGGATATGGGAATTGACCAGAGGGGTCCTCTGGAAACTCTTGAGTTTCTGGAGAAAGAGATGAGTTTGACCCCAGCCTAGGACTTGATAATAAAACGGATCCTTTTGTTATTTTCATCATGTTAATTAGTCTGTGGAAAACTGCATGTACTTTGTAAGCATGCAGTGCTGTTTACTACAATGGCATGAATTAAAGTTCACTTCCTGGATTTTTTTTTCATTTTCTTAAAACAAATTTTTTTAATGCTTATTTATTTTTGAGAGAGAGAACGTGAGCAGGGGAGGAGCAGAGAGAAAGGGGGACACAGAACCGGAAGCAGGCTCCAGGCTCTGAACTGTCAGCCCAGAGCCTGACACAGGGCTCTGACTCCTCAACCTTGAGATCATGACCTGAGCAGAAGAAGTTGGATGCTTAACCGACTGAGCCACCCAGCTGTCCCTTTCATTTTTATTTTTTTAGAGAGAGCACGAGCAGGAGGACAGCTAAGCAGGCTCCATGCTCAGTGCAGAGCCTGAGATGGAGCTTGCTCCCATGACCCTGGGGTCATGGTCTGGACCAAAATCAAGTAGGATGTTCAATTGACTGAACTACCGGGGCACCCCACTTCCTGTATTTCTATTAGAAGTCACATTTTTCTGTAAATGCCTGCATCAAAAGACACATTTTAAAGTTTCTAAGTGGGCAGTTAGAGAATAAATATGTTATAAATGAGGTAAAATAGATATCCAATTGTTTTATTTGCTTCTTTGGAGAATAATATTGCTACTTACACAGAGTTCTGAAACACCTAACATTTACACAGTGCAATCAAATTTCTCCTTAAAAATTTTTCATGAAACAGATAAACCACCTTGAGTTTCTCGGAAGTAATTTTTGTTATCAAATCTTAATAAAGTCTAAGCATATTTTATAAAAGTAAATATAAACCTATTTACAAATGCACTCTTTTTATAAACCCTTCATGTACAGGTTAAGCAAAAAAGTCTCTCAGATTTTCATAAGATTTACAAGTTTGTTTTAGCAGATTTTCCACAATGTTATCTCGCTCTCAACTGATGCCAGACCTGCGACAGTCTACATATTCCACTTCACTGTGTTGTCTTTTCAACTCTAATGAGCAAGAATGATTTCTACAAGATCTTTCCTCTCTGTAAATTTCCTACAAACCACCACATTTTAATAGCACTAAGGGTAGGTACAGAATCACACATATGCCAAAATTTTACAGTATATATTATTTTGAGTTTGTATTTATTTTATATATTTTTAGACTCCATATATAAGTGATATACAGTGTTTTGTCATCCTCTATCTCATTTATTTTACTTAGCATAATAATGCCTTTGAGGTCAATGCATATTGTCACATATGGCAAGATTTTGTTCTTTTTTTTAAGTGATTTATTTTGAGAGAGAGCGAGAGGGAGAGAGCGTGTCCATGAGGGAGGGGGGGTGGTGGACAGAGAGAGAGGAAGAGAGAGAATCTCAAATAGATTCCATTCATGGACAGCATGCACAGCCCAAAGCGGGACTTAAACTCACAAAACCCTGAGATCATGACCTGAGCTGAAATCCAGCATGGATTGATTAGCCTCCTGAGCCACCCAGGAGCCCCAAGATTTTGTTCTTTTAATGGCTGAATAATATTCCATTGTATTATATTAATCTTCATCAATTCTTCCATTGATGAATACCTGAGTTGTTTCCATATCTTGGCTATTGTAAATAATGGTGCAATCTGTTTTCAAGTTGGTATTTTCATTTTCTCGGGATAAATACCCAGAAGTGAAATTGCTGGATCATATGGTAATTCTATTTTAAATTGTTTCACAGTGGCCATACCAATTTACATTCTCACCAACAGTGTAGAAGGCTTCTCTTTTTTCCACATCCTTGTCAACTCTTGTTATTTCTAGTCTTTTTGATAATAGCCGTTCTAACAGGTGCTTACAATATAAAAAAATTGTATATTATAATTTGTTGTCAAAAGGTGAGGTAAGATACCAACATTGGATCAACTAACAAAACACATGTGTGTTCTTTATAATATAAATTTGGGTAGATGAGAATTTCCTATATTTTACAAGATACATTCCATTATAAAGCAATGATGGCCTGCTCAATGCATCTATTTTGTGAATTTGCTTAAATTTGTTTTTTTTTTTCCTAAGCATTTCTGTTTCTTATAATGAAAAGAACTCAGGCTTGGTCCTGAAATCTGCTAAGACTCTTTAATAAATCAGTTAGTTTCTTTGTAATTCACTTTTTATTTCTATACATCAGGGCTGTGGGTGAGATAGATTCCAAATAACAATTGAAATTCTTCTGTCATTCTGAGGTTATTACATATGGGATGCCACCTTCAACAGAATGGCAAAAATTTCTACTACACAGTCTCAGCCTGAAACAGTGGACGGATTGTCACTAGGTAATTCAGGAGGAAACAGGTTGTGCATCTGAATTTGTCACTGAAGGAAAAGAGGCTGTGGTGTTCATCCATCAACTCTGTTGCTTGTTGGTTGAGAATTTCCCTGGGCAGGTGGAAGTTAATTATTCCTACAATTCTATGTAGCACATGTATATGGGCTAAATGGTCTAGGCATTTGGAAAAAGACTTGAGGCAGGAAGGCAGGAAGTCCTGGTAGTGCATGCTTGAGGAGGAATACAGGAAATAAGAGGGGGGCTAAAGAGATGTGATAAAGACATAAAAATGCCATTTACATCGCATGATTAACCAGTCAATATCTGAGAATCTAGTGTGTGGGCCACCTGCACTCCTTTATGCTGACAATAGAAAGAATTGCTGTTATCTAGATGGCCCAAGTAGCTAGAAAATTTTTAAATTTCTTTATTACTTCAAGTCCACATGACTTCTCATGGAGATTAACTTTATCTGTAGACTCCCCTGTATTTATAGAGGGCTAGTCAGTTCTCATCACCCCACTCCTGCCATTAGCCTAACTGAATTGACTATCATGAGGAATGCAGTTATCAGCAGCATAAATTCACTGTCCTTTGATGGCTTCAAGTCCATTGATCCTCTCCTCCATTCCACTTCAGCAAACCTCTCACGGACACACTAATATCTTATAATCAATTGAAACTTCACCACTATAAACTCTAACATATGACTCTTTGCCCCATGCTCTCTTGTTTATGGCTCACTTCCCAGTACCTCTAGTTATTTAATTCACTTAGAAATACGTTTTTGTGACTTCAGTATTTTCTCTCAAATTCTCATAACCCTTCCTAATACTCATTTTCCTCTCCATATAATTTGTATCATCAGTGATAAGTTATATAAATGAGCATGTTTAATTCTCTGACTCTATAATCATTCATTCATTGTTTGTTCATTCATTCCTTCAACATTCCAAGTCACAGTGCTAGGCACTGGGATATGTAGATGAATGAGAAATTATCCTTAAAGCTGCTCATAGTCTAGGAGAAACAACGGAAAGTGGGCTTCATGAACAATTAGTCAAAAAACAGTGTGGCAAATGAAATAGAGAGAAATGAACCGTATGAATTGGAGCACTATGGGGCACTTAGCCTGGTGAGATCAAGGAAGAATTCCTAGAAGCTGTGTCCAGTGAGCTGGGTTGGAAATAGTAAATCAGAATTATCCAGCTAAGGAAAAGGGTGAGGGTATTCTGGTTGAAGGACAGAGCATCAATAAAAACAAAAGTAATATCAGAACATGTCGAGTGCAGAGAATTATAAGTAGGTCAATATTTCTGGTACATCAGGAGTTGAGAAGAGGCTAGTGAGAGGTAAGGAAATCATGATTTTATGGAATATTTGAATGTCCTGTTACAGGTCTAGGGCTTCAGCTTTTAGGTGATTTTTCTATAATCTCTCTTTTTCTATTTCCTAATGATTTCACCAAAACTTCTCTGTAAAATGTTTTCAAGTGTTGAACTGCCACCTCCAATGGAAATTTTTACTTAAAATATATCACACAGGTACCTGGGCCTGCTTGGGATTCTATCCCTGTTTCTCAGCCCCTTCCCCAATTGTGCTGTCTCTCTCAATAATTATAAATAAATAAATAAATAAATAAATAAATAAATAAATAAATAGTATCCCCGTTGCTACTCCCTTTTCTTAATTTTTTTCTCTTTTAGCTTTGTGCTCATAAAATCCTATCAGAGGGGGTAAGGTGAGGTAAACAGTCTGAGAGAATAGACCAAATTGATCTACTCGAACCTCACACGTGGAGGTGGTTGGCAGAGGAAACTGCCTCATCAAGGTGGACAAGATCAGAGCTCAGAGAGCTCCCTGAGGAGCGAGAAGGGAGTTCATGAGTGAAACGGTAATTTGTCAGCATTTGCTTAGAAGTTCCCTGGACACAGGTGTTTGATTCAGAAAACTAGAAGTGATATTGGACTCTACTCTCTGCCTCCCTTACCTCAAGGTATCATTTCCCAAAACCCACCTTGTATTCTTCACCACTCCCATCCCAATGACCTCACTGAGTATCACAGAGCCTATGGAACAAAGCGTCTCACACAGTTGTTATCTGAAAAAAAAAATAAGTGAATACATTGATGAACGTTATAGAATTTTGGAATTACTGTCTTGAGGATAATATGGACAAATTTATATGAGACACAAAGTTGGTATCGCATTTTGATATAGAGGCCATCATATATAGTGACTGTGGCCAAGGTGGCTGACACACTTTCCCCTTTATTAAAAATAAAATGGTTTATAATAAAAAGTTCATTAAGTATTAAACTCCACATTAACAAAGTAATAATCCAGACCCCTATGCTCCTTTAAGGACAATGTATAGTTGTTGTTTTTTCATTATGTTTCATCAGTAACTTTCACTGTTCATTGTAATGGTTGGCATTGAAACAAGGGTGAAGTAGAAAATTATAAATAATTTATGATGTAGATTTATAGCATGGTGCAAACGATGTGCAACAAACAGGGATAGTTAATCAGGTTACTACAGTCTGAGAACAGTTGTATTAGTTAGTTTAATTATTTATGTGAGCACAGCATAGAAAATGTTATTTAATTAATTCACATTTCTGTTTCCCTGCATTTCAAAATGCCCTACACAAATGAGGTTCAGTGACCTGCATGTCCTTAGGAAATCTTAGTTCATGTAGACGTTCTCTATTAAGGTTACATTTCCTATTATGGAAACTTATGTATTTTAAAGGTCACCTTTACTTAAAGCATGAGTTGAAAAGGGTGCATGAAATCAACCAAAGGGAAGTGTTATATATTTAGAAAAATATTAACATAAGAAAGTAATAGTAATTTTAAAAGACATACACAGGTGGAAGAAATCCATTGTAGTAAGAAAGCAATCTTGCTTACTATTGCACTGACATAAATTTAAAATATTTTAAAATGATTGTATGAGTTGCTGACAAACATTTTGGATATAAACAACAAAAAATATGTCAAAGAACTTTAAATTACATTCTAAGTAACAGGAAAATGGATTTAGAGCTTTTATGCTTTTGCAGCATCAGCTGGGGCTAATAATTTTAATATAAAATGAAGCTTCTTCATGGTATAGAGAAGCAAATATTTCCAAAACACAAATGTGTAGTTAAGTTATTGTATTTGTGTTTGGCAGATCACCAATCTTGCAAACCTCATAAAAATCAAAAACATTCTCAGTATGTTGTTTTCTATTAGCACCACTATTTGTGATCACCCAAATGATGTGAGCGAGCTTCACTAGAGGCCAGCAGGCTATATTAAAATCAATTAGGAAGCCAGGTAATAGAAAACAATAGAAAGTGTCAGCACTCAAGGGTTTTCAGGGTTGTGTTTAGATGGCTTCCTATGTTGCCTAATAAAGAGCTAGGAACTTTGTTGCATTTACTTATTATATGCCATACCCTTTGTTTGGCATTTTATTAGGGAAACCTAATATAATACTCATAACAACTTTATGGAGTAGGTACTATTATTATTTCTATTTCACAGATAAGAGAAATGAAGTTTAGTTTGAACTCAGGTCAGGCTGATCACATAGTTATGTTCTTAGCCACATCACTACACTGGTTAATAGCCCCATATCAGCTATCAAGTCTAACAAATAAATTATTGTCTATAACACTACAAGCTTGACTTTTATTCAGACAAATAATCAAAACTTCTAGCTGTTAGGTGTTCCTTTTAAAAAAAATTTTTTTGTAATGTTTATACATTTTTGAGAGACAGAGACAGAACATGAGCGGGGAAGGGACAGAGAGAGAGAGAGAGGGAGACACAGAATCTGAATCCGAAGCAGGCTTCAGGCTCTGAGCTGTCAGCACAGAGCCCGACATGGGGCTCAAACTCACGAACTGCAAGATCATGACCTGAGCTGAAGTCTGACACTCAACCGACTGAGCCACCCAGGTGCCCCTAGGTGTTCCTTACATTAATCTGATACCTAAGCCATGGAAGTTTTAAAGCTTAGTATCTTTAGTGAGCTCATAAACATGAGTGATATATTAAAGCCTTGGGATGTTAGAGTTTACATGTGTCATTTTATGCCAGCCCATAAGGGAGGTACTATTATTATCCTAGTATTGAAGACAATTAAAATAGGGGCGCCTGGGTGGCTCAGTTGGTTAAGTGTCCATTTTCGGCTCAGGTCATGATCTTGCTAAATTCGAGTCCTGCGTGGGGCTTTGTGCTGACTGCTCAGAGCCTGGAGCCTGTTTCAGATTCTGTGTCATCCTCTCTCTCTGCCCCTCCCCTGCTCACACTCTGTCTCTCTCAAAAGTAAATAAGCATAAAAAAAAAATACAACTGAGAGGTCAAATGATTTACCTAAGGTCACAAAGCAACAAAATTCGGGGCCAGCATTCATAAGCACTTTGTTATAATGGTGTCTTTCTTAAACCACAGTTTTCTAGGATTTGGAAAATTTAGTAATGAGGCAAACTATATACAACACTAAATACAAGCTTAAATAAGCACTAAGCAATATTTTGACAATAATGCTTTTAAATTTCATATAGGTATAATTTTTCCAGTTGCTAGAGAACTTTGAGTACTCTAGGTAAATGGGACATATAGATATCACACTGCTGGTTGTTCATATTTCTACATAGCTACCTATTTCTTTCTAAGGAAGTTTATAGCCTTTGGGGCCCAATAAAAACTTGTACCATAGACTCCTTGGCTGAAATTTAATTTCTTTGGATTTGCCCAGGACAAAAGTGTAGCTCCTTCTCCTATGTGTATCATAGTATATACATACTCATTAATATGCCCCTTTGAGAAGCTCCTGGGTGGCTTAGTTGGTTAAACGTCTGACCTTGGCTCAGATCACGATCACACGGTTTGTGGGTTCAAGCCCTGTGCCAGGCTCTGTGCTGACAGTTTAGAGCCTGGAGCTTGCTTAGAATTCTGTGTTTCCCTCTCTCTCTGCCCCTACCCTGCTTGTCCTCGCCCTCTCTCAAAAATAAACAAACATTAAAAAAATAAAAAAAAAAGTACGTCCCTTTGAGGGGTACCTTGGTGGTTCAGTTGGTTGGGCTACCAACTCTTGGATTTGGCTCAGGTCGTGATCTCACAATTTGTGAGATCAAGCCCCAAGTTGGGCTCTACGCTGACCGTGGGGAGCCTGCAGGAGATTCTCCCTCTCCTTCTCTGTGTCTCCCCCACTTGCTTGCTCAAGCTCTCTCTCTCTCTCTCTGTCTCAAAATAAATAAACTTAAAAAAATGCCCCTTTGAAAATTTGGGATAATGCCTTGGGATTATTTTGTGATTTAAGAGTTGCCCATCCTAATAAACATAACGATTTTGTTATTGTTTGTTTAAGGGACAAAATGAGGTAGTAATCCTTTAAAATGCACCAATTAACTTTTCTATAGTCCTTGCTGTCTCAAAAGAACTTTTTTTTTTTTGAATGAATAGAATTGGTTTTCAGTTTAGTCCATTAACTCTAGCCCTTGAAAACAAATCAGTCAATCTGGTAGTAGAGTATGCTATCTTTTCTCTCTTTGTGAATTCCTAGAGTGATTTTTTTTTTCTCTCCTAACAGTTTTATGTTATTGGATTCTTTTGATGAAAAAAAAAATCAGTCATATGACACAAAGGAAAGGGAGGGTGGTATGCATTATTTTTCTACGTCTTATAATCTGTGGTCTGTAGGCCATATAATCCTAGAATACTTAATTGCAAGTAACAAGAACAATAATAAAAGATGATCCTCTGATTTTCAATTAAAATTGTTCTAGAGCATTCTGGAAAATCTGTAAGGTATTATATGTGCTTTCTGAGGAAATCTTTTTCCAGTTTTATTTTATTAAGATAGTGACATCCTGGGGCGCCTGGGTGGCTGAGTCGGTTAAGTGTCTGACTTCAGCTCCATTCATGATCTTGGGGTTTGTGAGTTTGAGCCCTGCATCGGGCTCTGTGCTGACAGCTCAGAGCCTGGAGCCTGATTCAGATTCTGTGTCTCCCCTTCTCTGCCCCTCCCATGCTCATGCTCTCTCTCTGTCTCTCAGTAATAAATAAAAATGTTAAAAAAATTAAAAAACAAAGTTAGTGACATCCAGCACTGTAGAAGTTTAAAGTGTACAGCATGATGACTTGACCTACATATATTGTGCAATGATTACAATAAGTTTATTTAACATCCATCTTCTCAAATAGATAAAATATTTTTCTTGTGATGAGAGCACCTTGGATTTGCTCTGATGCCTATCTATCTATACATTACAGCAATGTTAACTATAGTCATCATATTGTACGTTATTCCATTCCTCCTTCCCCCAACCCTCCACCTGTAGTAACTGTAAATCTGATAATCTATGATTCCTTTTTTAAGATTCCACATATAAATGAGATTATACAGAGTCTTCTCTGACTTATTTAACTTAGCATAATGTTCCCAAAGTTGATCCATGTTGTTTCAAGTGGTAGGACTTCATCTTTTATGGCTGAATGATGTCCCATTGGTTGAGTGGGCCGATGGCTGTTTTTAGCAATTGTGGGGCTATGAATTAATTTCTTTGTTCAGGTAGACCATGAGAACCAGCTCCAAGGCCAACAAGGCTTTGACTCAAGCCAATCCACACCCCTATTTTCCTAGCTAAAGAGGGCCACCGGCCTTGCTACACAATCAGCTCTGTCATACTCTCTGCTCAAAAGTGTTGGGCTACACAGCTCCCAGGCATTTTGACCTTTTTTGTTTGTTTGTTTGTTTGTTTGTTTTGGTGGGACCAGGAGTCATACTCACCAGCAAGCCAGTTTATTACTCAGCTTTCCTGTCTGAATGGGGGCAGGTCAGTTTGTAGGGCCAGCAAAGCTCTTTGTTCGAGGACCCAAGTCGGGCATACCTGTACCATACTGAGTTTCTTGGTCAGACTGCACCACTGTCTTCGTTCTGCTGGTGAACAAAAGTGCTGGTTGGGACTGCTACTTAGGTGCTGCAGGTAGGAACTCAGTCTGCCAGGATTGGAGTGCTGGTCATTTCAAGCCCCTCCTCCACTGCGCCATCAAAATCAGATTCTTAGTCCTTGAGCCCTATAGACTCCCCTACCATCCCCGTGGGGAGAGCCTGGAGTGAAGGCTCCCCAAAATCAACCCACAACATTGAGGGGAGACGGACATCCACCCTGGGTTCTCTTTTCCCACTGGAGGATCCATAAACCTATGGAGACCTCTTGGTGTGGTGCTGTGCTGGCCTGAGCGAGGGGCAACATGGTGAGCATGTAGCCCCTCCACTTTTGTAACACTGTCTGTCTCTGTCTCTGTGCTGCATGGGCTACTTCATCATCTCTTTCGTGTTCCAGGATCCTTTCAGTGTTGTCTTGTCCATGAATAGTTGTCAGTTGTTCTCTTTGTGAGAGAGACTAAAATCAGGAATAACCTCCATTGCAATCTTGGTGATGTCACTCTCCTCTCTGGATGTAATTCTAATGAATATCTCTTAGCTTTTATTTCCCATTGGGGTTTAAGAAGCATACCAAAATGGAATTGTGTTGAACTGTAGTCACTAAGCTTAAAGGCCAAGAGAAACAGCTTTTATTAGCACATATTCCTCTTCCCTTTGTATCTTTGGAAGATCTGAAAGCTTAAGCTTTTAAAAAATTTTTGCATTTTATCATTAGTATATCTGATCCTCATCCAATGATTTTCTCATCCTGCATCCCATTTTGTCATTGAATGCTAATTTTTTTAAGTTTTTTTTAATGTTCATTTTTGAGAGAGAGTGTGTGAGTGAGAGAGAGAGAGAGAGAGAGAGAATGAATGAGCATGGGAGGAGCAGAGAGAGGGAGACACAGAATCTGAGGGAGGCTCCAAGGCTCTGAGCTGTCAACATAGAACCCACTGTGGGGCTCAAACTCACAAACTGTGAGATCATGACCTGCACCGAAGTTGGATGCTCAACCGACTGAGCCACCCAGGCGCCCCCAATGGAATATTTACACATGATTTTCAACACTGAGATTTTACTATTTGATACATACTAACTGTATAATTTTTCAGTTTTCCTTATTTGTGCATGTTGTTCCTAAGATACATACCTTATATACATACCAAAAGCTTTTCCAAGGGTAGGTGTTTTGTGTCATGAGATCGTAAAGGTCTGCAAGAAAATGATACTACCAACTAAGACTATATAAGCATCCAACATTTCTGTGCTGGAGGTAACTTTTGCACTTTTCTGCTTATTTTTCCAGTCTCTAATAATCTACTTATAAAATGTGGTTTGTTGTAGAGATTAGAAAGAGGAAGTTGAAGGGGCGCCTGGGTGGCGCAGTTGGTTAAGCGTCCGACTTCAGCCAGGTCACGATCTCGCGGTCCGTGAGTTTGAGCCCCGCGTCAGGCTTTGGGCTGATGGCTCAGAGCCTGGAGCCTGTTTCCGATTCTGTCTCCCTCTCTCTCTGCCCCTCCCCCGTTCATGCTCTGTCTCTCTCTGCCCCAAAAATAAATAAACGTTGAAAAAAAAATTAAAAAAAAAAAAAGAAAGAGGAAGTTGAATGTTTAAAGCATGGGGCAAATGGAAGAAATATATCGTCCACATAAAATGTTATCAAAATTTACCCTTTTGCATTGGATTTAAGACATTTTGTCTGTTCCTCTGATTTGGTCAGTAAATTTTCCTCATGATCTGCGAGCCATAGCAGTCTCTGTATTCGCATCATGAGCTCAGGATTCTAGGGAGTTTAGGTCTCCAAAGTACATGAGGTAATAGGAATAAGTGTGCTGAGTGGAAATAATCCTAGTAATGGCACCATTTTTTTCTTCCACTTCTGTGGCTCTCTTTAGTGACGTCTTCTCCCCACCAGTGCACACATGCACATATGGCTTTTGATACCATACTTTCTGAAAATGCTCCTGGTACTCTTCAAAACTAATACCTCTTCTAGTGGAATTTGAGGGGGCCCCTATTATGTTATTAATGGCCAGAAACAGTGACCAGGAAACAAATGCTCACCTATGTCAGTGAGAAGTTTTGCCAAGGCATAGTGCGAAAACTCTTAGGTTTACACCAAAAAAGAGTGTTGTTGACTTATGCCATTACTAGAATCATGAAAAACTCGCTTTTTTTTTAGATGACGAAATTGAAGCTTAGAAAATTTAAATAGTTTGCTACTGATTACATGTCTATTAGTGTCAAAAGCAGGTCTTTGTAGTTCTACTTAGGACTAAACCTCGGATCCCAAATGCCATCTATGTAGTCTGTTACCGTCTGTATTTTTAAGAATCCTCTCTAGCTTGTTGTTGCCTCACTTTCCTAATCTTCCTCCCCACACACATCTCAATTGTAATTGAGTTGCAGACAGAACTAGATCAATAGCTCCTAGAAACTATAACCTCCACCTACCCATGTTAACAAGTTCTTTTCCTCTCATCCACAACTGCAGGCAGTGATGAATGTGTAGTTCAACTGACTCTTTTTGTATCCTGGGCTTAAATTCATAATAGAACTGTCAGTCAATAAGACAGTATTTGGTGGTCACATTCTAAGTGAAAATTTCTTTCATGACTGCCTGTCAGTATGTCCCCAAAGATAAAGTTTTAAACTCCTGAATGCTTGGTATAGGCCTTTAATTGCATAATTAGCAACCTAACTCATGGATTTCCTTAGTTATATCTTCCCCTGAAATAGCCTGATAAATATTTTTTATAACAAGAATGCTGATTCAAAATAGCCAGGCTGTATAGGAAATCACTTTCAAGAATTAGGACAGATGCTCCATTAAAACAGTTTCTCAGCATGTAAGTTAGGCTTGCTGGGCACAGAGAAGAGGTTTTTAAGACTAAGCCCAATAAAATAGCATTTCTGAGTAACATTTACAATTTTAGGAATAAATGAAATTGTACCGTAGAGGATGTTAACTTCCCACATTCTCAAGTGTAATAGGAAGAGAGATAACTCTCTCCAAAGTTACATGAAAGAATTATGTCAGATTTGCTTTGCCCACTAGTACATTGCACATTTTATATTTCAATTAAAAAATTTAATTAAGAAATTTCAACTGTTGTAAGCATACTTTACAACTAACATATTCTTATGACCTCTAAATAAAGCAAGTCTTTAGTACAAAGTAATGAACTTGAATATTAACAAGATTCTGATCAAAAGATATGGAAATATATTTAAATTAAAATTATGTTGACACAATGTTAATGTAAAATGGTAACTCTCATCTAGTTTGAGGCTGTTTTAATCAGTATATTAAAATGCATTTTAACATTTCACTACTCTAAATCCATGTAAATATGAGAAATTCTGAACTTTAATTTGATACTCTTAAAAATTTTAATACATGGAATGTTAAAAATAACTTGTGAATTTTTTTGTCATTTGTAGTACCTGGATCAAGGAGTCACTGGATGTAATATATGTGTTTTAATGTTACATATGAATGCATTTTTAGAAATTTCATCTATAATACAGCATCCTGACCTATCTCTGACCAAGATATGTCATATCTTTCCAGTGGGCTGAACTTTCTACCTGGTACTTTATTCCCATCTCCTGTCTCCTTCGTTCATTCCATCATCAATCATTAATAACCACCACTTAAAGAATTAACAGTCTGGTTCAGGAAGTGGACAATTTGATAAATAAAATTCCAGTTATCTTCCGAAGACCTTGCCCTTCTCATGACTTCCTTCTCTGAACTGACCACCACTTGCACAAGTGGTGGGCCTGACCCCTGAAACCAGGCTTTGTTAGATGAACTACCCATTACTATATAATCCTGTGGACAAGCTCCTCCCAATGTTCCAAAAGATATGCTTAATCATTTTATTGGTATGACAGCATAAATAGCATCTTGGTTTTATTTTCAGGTTATTAGTTTGTGGTAATTTTTATTGCAAAAACAAAAATTCAAATTATATCCTGGTATTAACATATTCATTAGCTGTGTGCAGTTTACTGATACTCTATTTCAGAAACAAAATTTGCTGTTCGAATAATTTTTTAAACCACATGTTTCCCTCCTCTGACTTGGCACTTACCTTAAATACTATTCCTCTTGAAGGCATCTGAATGGTTCAGTCAGTTGAACATCAAGTCATGATCTCACAGTTAGTGAGTTTGAACCCCACATTCAGATCTTCTGTCCCCCCTCTCTGTCTGCACCTTCCCTGCTTGTGCTCTCTCTCAAAAAAATACTATTCTTCTTATTTACCAGTTTAACCCAAAATATTAGAGAAGGCCAGTTTTTTGACATAGAGATTTCTTTTTTAATAGAATTCAGATAGTATTTCTTCCTAAAACACTGTTAAAAGTATTATAAAAAAAAAGTATAACTCCAAATTGCTGTGGCATGTATTCCCAAAGCATGCTATTAGAATTCAGACAGAAGTGAGTTTAGGTTTCAGACATAACATTTAACTACTAGTCGATTCTGAACCCTAGATTCCTCACCAGTAAACATGATACACTTTCCTTACTACTTTGCTGTGAGGAATGAACCAGGTTACATGTAAAACTGTACCTACCCAGTGCCCAACCTATGTGAACATTTCAGTAAATGAAAATGTCTTTTCTTTTTTCCTTCACAAGTGAAAGAAGAAAAGACATTTTCATTTACTGACATTTTCTTTTCTTCTTTCACCTGGGAGTTTGCTTCTAATCTGTAAATTCCTGGCACCTTATTGTCTGTGTCTTCTTGGATGCATTAGCTGACCTCTTTGCCCTCTGTTTTCTTACCTACTAAGTGAGAAACTGAATCAGTTATATTCTCAGTATCTTTATTCCATAAAAACTCCTATTAAAACAGGGATATAAAGAATATTAACATTAGAGAAAAAGTGTGACTAATATCCTAGAATAAAAAAGTTCTGGATTTGAATATAAAAATCTGTCACAGCTATGAAACTTTGGATCAGTGGTTAATTTTATGAAGCATCATGTCTTCTCCTTAATGAAACAGGGGTAATAGTATTGTCTATCTTATAAGTTTCACTTAAATATTAAATGGTATATTGTCAGGAATTAAGGGCTTTTCAATTAATACTAATTATAATATTACACTAATACTTTAATCAGTATCATTAGCCATTACCATATCACCATTACTGTTTATTGCAGTATCTCAATTTTAGAAAAGAGGCTTGAGAAATAATTAAGTTTATTGTAAGTTTAGTAAAATGATTATATGATATGTGTATTCATGTTCTTAGGAACTGTGAGCCATTAAGGAAACGCTTGTTCCCTCCTTATATTTAATCTAGGGAAGTATTTACCTAAAAAAATTTTTAACATTTGTGTCAAAAACATTTAACATTTCTTGGCATTCAAAAAGAAGTTATTGAAAATCAAAAATTTCCATCCACTGGGGCGACAGCAGGGGGGGAAAGCAAACAAACAAACAACTGTTCACATAGAGCTTATAGTCTAGCATTAGGATTGGGTGATGTAATCTGTGTCAGTTAGATTTTGCCATGTAAAAAAACACTCCACAGTTAGTATTTTAAGTCAATAAACAAGTATTATTTCTCATTGATTCTGTGGGTTGGCTAGGAAATTCTTCTTAGATCACCTACCACTGGCCCAGCTTGTGGTAGGTCATCTAAGATGGACTCACACGTCTAGAATTTGGATGTACGTGGCCAATAAGGATGATTTGACCAAGGGTCTTTTGTTATACGACATACTTGTCTTAGGCTCCTACTACTAGTGGGTGCAGGGTTCCCATAAAAAGCGAGATAGAGTGAGTCCCTTGTGTAAGAAAAACCATTAAGACTGCTTGCATTATGTTTGCAGTTGTCCTATTGGCTAAAGCAAAGAATCAGGGCAAACCCAGAGCCACTGTGGGGTAGACTACCAATCTACTACATTATCTGTTAAAATAAGATTCAAAACATGGGGTTCTTAGGAGGACTAGGAAAATGGACTAAGAGAGATAATATGAGCACAGGGGACACCTAAAAGCCCTCAGCCCAGTGGTCTGAGGCTGTATGAGAAAAACAGCTACCTTCCAAGGGAATTTAGCAATACAGAATCATCTGGGAAGAGTCAGGTTTTAGTTTGAGCAACAAGGAAAAGAAAAATTTCTAACCCGGTGAATAAGGAAAAGTTGAGGGAATAGGGAATTTTGATAAGAACTGACCCTGATTTCCTGAGGGCTTTGGGACCTGAGAATGAGATCAAATTAAGAGATTAAAAGCCAAGTGATAAAGAGTAACCTGAGAGTTTGGGATTTATTCTGGAGATCGATATAAGAGGAATAAATGTGTAAAATAAGTTTTCACATACAGGAACCTTGCTGAGGAGACATCAAAATGGGATACTGTGTTTGCCATAACCGGGTAAAATTATTAAAGGAATAGACAAATAGAGTGATTTCAAGTTTGCCAGGCTCTTAGTGGATCTAAACAAAGACTGTTTTTTTTAAAGCTTATTTATTTATTTTGGGAAATAGAACATGAACCCAGAAGGCACCAACAGCATGGAGCCTGATGAGGGGCTCAATCTCACGAACTGTGATATCATGACCTGGGCTGAAACTAAGAGTTGGGACAACTAACTGACTGAGCCACTTAGGTGACCTTAGCTGAAGACTTTTCATGACCAATAACAAATGTTGAAACTACTGTGTGTAGCCCTTTAACACTGCTTTCAATCCAGAATGCTATTTTTTACTCCTGAAGCACAGCCACCAGAGACTCCCCACCATTCTAGAACTTCAAAGCCTACATTTCCCCCCCTTAGTGAACTATTGAGAGTATTTCTTCTTCTAGCACGTGTTCACCTGACTGATAAGTAAGAACAGCTTTGTCTTTTTATTTATTTTTTTGAGGCTCTTGTTTATTTTTGATAAGAGCGTTATAAGATGGTCACACAGCAAGTGCAAGTGGTGACTTGGTGAGTGTTCCAGTTGGGGGTGGGGAAATTATCATGGGAGTGAGGGTGGGGAGGGCATCTTTCCAGAACATGCAGATTTCCACTGAGGATGTGTAACAGTCTGAAGGGAAAGTTTAGAGCATTCAGACCTCCGGGCCTCATGCTTAACATCCAGAACACAAACTTTTTAATAAAAGATATATTTTATAGTGCTTGCTTTGACAGCAGATATACTAACATTGGAACAATATTTAATTGGAACACTTGAAGACTGTCATGGCCCCTGTGTCAGGGTGACATGCAAATCCGTGAAGATATTGCTTATAAAATATATGCTACTAAGGGCTATCAAAGTACTCTACAGAGGTAGTTATGTTAAGTATAGACCAAGTACAAATCCGCCCAATTTATTGATATCTACATTTAGATATATATTTCTAAACGTTCTTATTTTATCATCCTAGTAATATATAGATTAATCATCTATGTATATCTAAAATAATGAATTTCTTTATTTGCAGGAGCTATTTATTTTTCCATATAAATAGATGATTTCCAATTTAACAGTTTTAATGTTATTTATAAGTAACTCTATAGAAGTGCCCCTGATTTTAGCAGACTAAAATTTTGGGAATAAGTTCATGTCTACCCTATCCATAAACTTCATGATTTTAAAAGTCTTTATCTTACTGCTCAGCCTTTATCTTTCCAGTTAAAGGAATACTCATTTGTAGTCTGTCATTATCCAGAAGGTTCCCCATACCCTTGATCAACAGTAGAAAGGTTAAGCTTCACTTTCTAAATCAGGACCTGAAGGAACTTGATAAGAGACAGCCAAAGTCAGGGATCATTAATCACTATCATGCAAGAAAAATTGAGAAAAGTATCAAGAAATACAGCATTGTAATTTGGGACTTTTGTTCCTTTTTTTCACTGAAAATTTCAACCACATAGTTTAAGAGAATACAATTTAAAATTTTTGAGTTACTAAGTAAGGCTTATAATACTTTCAAAATAGCACAGATTTGGTATAACATTTTTTTAGTAAACTTGAGGTTAAATTAATTCTCTTCGTGCATAATAGACTCACACAAAGACTTGAAAACCTGGAATTTTCTTACCTTCTTGTCTCTCCATATCCCTTTATATTTCTTCTTATCTCTATCTCCCTACTGCCAAAAAGGATGTCCTTAACTATCAAACTATATCTAATATCTGTGTGATATTTCCATACCTGTTGAGGATCTGAAAGAAAGACTTACAAATTCACTCTCATAATATTTTGCTTGAAGTAAATGATGGGTTTAATGAGTTCTGCAACCATACTGGGATGGGATTGTGATTGGAGAAAAAGAAGAAGGGAAAGAGTGTGTGTATATGTGCATGCATATGTATGTGTTTATGTCAGAGAAAGAGCAAGAGTGAGAGCAAAAGATATTAAATATTTTTGAAGGATATAGCACCTATGTTGGATATATGATTTTGGAGAATTTAGACAATTGGGAGATGGTGCACGGGAGATTGCTGATGCTATGGGTGTGGATGAGCTCATTCAAAGAAGGTGTGTGGAATGAGAATTAGAAAAATCCAGGAACAATTTTTGTTCAAATATATCAAAACAAGATTTAAGTAGTAAGAGCTTAATTTGGACTGATACACAGAAAATTGCTATCTGATAAATCGGAAGCCCTACGTGTTGATAGCCATTTTGTATATTTGCTTGTAAGTACACACAATTTTATTAAAGAGATATTTTGAGGGACGCCTGGGTGGCACAGTCAGTTGAGCAGCCAAGTCTTGGTTTTGGCTCAGGTTATGGTCCCAGGGGTGTGGGCTCTAGCTTTGAGTACTCTGTACTGAGCATGGAGCCTGCTTAGGGTTCTCTTTCTCTTCCCCTCCGCCCCTCTCCCCTTCTGCTGCTGCGCGCGCACGCTCTCTGTCTCTCCGTCTGTCTCAAAACAAAATAATATAAAAGAAAAGATGCATTTTTATAGCTGGTAAAGAGTCAAAGAGGATCATCAACTCTTTGCAAAGGAACATCTTCTACTCTTTCTTCAACTTACTTATGGAAAAGGTCTGAAATATCCCTCATAATCTTTGCTTGTATTCCAATTGTCAATTTTAGTTTCATGTTACTTTTGAACCAATGGGATATGATTCAAATGCTTCAGACCAAGTAGGGAGTGTTCAATAATTGCTTTTTAATATTTGCCTCTCTCAGTACTCTTCCTGACTACCATTGAGGCCTAAAGCAAACCTTTGTTTTTAAATTCATACATCTTAATGGCAACTGTCATCAAGTTATTTTGTATTATATAGTTAGCTGCATTATGTTGTGAATATAATAAAAATTATTTTTGTAAAAATTCTGAACTTATATAATGTAAATAAGTGGAAACTGAACACAGACTTAAACTGCCACACGATTACCCTGACTCTTTGCAAAATACCTTCTCTTAAGTGTAGAACAATAACCTTGAGGCCTAAAGCTGGGGAGAAACTTCTAAAACAAGATTTTAAAAGTATAAGTTGGTAAAGCTAGAAATATGGATTTGACTACATCAAAATTAATGATACCTATTAACAAAGAATGCCATAGATAAATATGGACAGACTATGACAGAAAGGAAAGGGACATTTTCAGTGTCTAAAACTCACAAGGTATTAATATGTACTCTATAAAAAGATCTTTTGCACATCATCAGAAAGCATGAGATTTATAAAAAATGGACAAAGTAGATGAATTAAGAGTTTAGAGGGACACCTGGGTGGCTCAGTTGGTAAGTGTTCAACTCTCCATTTTGGCTCATGTCATGACGTCCCAGCTTGTGGAATCTAGGCCCCATTGGGCTCCACTCTGACACTGCAGAGCCTGCTTGGGATTCCCTCTCTCCCTCTATCTCTGCCCTTCCCCTGCTTATGTGTGCGTGCTCTCTCTCTCTCTTTCTGTCTCTCTCAAAATAAATAAATATTAAAAAAAAAAGTTCAGAGACAAAGAAGACTCAATGGCTAACAAGTATATCAAGAATTGCTTTTTCTTATTAGAGAAATGTAAGGTAAAATTAGAGAAATGCAAAATAAAAAAGGTAAATAATATGACAAAATTACAATATGATAAACACTGGAAAGATTAATACTAAGTACTCTTGAGGTTGTGGAGAGATGGGAATTCTTAAAGGGGAAATGTAAACTGGTGAGGCTCTGCTGAGTCAGTCTGACTGAATTTAATTAAATCATGTATTTGTATCCCCTAAAGCCTGATATTCCACTCCTGGATATTTAGCTCAGAAATGTTCTTACATAGGTCTATAAAATGGCATATATAAGATTGTTCACTGTAGGGTTATCTGTGGCAGCTGGGAGTTGGGGTATCAGTCACTACAATAGTATATTAAGCTCTGAGAATCTGCATTATTGAATACTTAGCAGCAAGGAAGCAAAAATCTATTCACAGAGCAACATAAATCTCAAAAATGTGGTTGAGTGACAGGAACTGATAAACAGATTTATGAAACATTAACATTTATATCGGTTTATAACAGTATTTCCTCTTCACCCAAACACAATATAAATTGTAGGATAAACCTATATATAATTATGTATTTATATGTATAATTGATTTATAGTTGACTTATATATTTATTATATGTGGATTCTATTGATATATGGTTGATACACAATGTTACATTAGTTTCAGAGGTACAACATAGTGATTTGACAACTCTATACATTATGCTATGCTCACCACAAGTATACCTATCATCTGTCACCTTATGATACTGTTTTAACACATTGGGTATATTCCCTATGTTGTATGCTTTACAACAATCTTCTTATTTTGGTGCAGTCCCAATAGTTTAATTTTGCTTTTGTTTCTCTTGCCTCTGAGGAGACATATCTAGAAAAATATTTCTATAGCTAGTATCAAAGAAATTAATGACTATATTTCCTTCCAGGACTTTTATGGTTTCAGGTCTCACATTTAGGTCTTTCATCCATTTTGAGTTTATTTTTGTATATGGTGTTAGAAAGTGGTCTAGTTTCATTGTTTTACACGTAGTTGCTCAGTTTTTCCAACACCATTTGAAGAGACAGTCTATGTCCCATTGCATATTCTTGCCTCCTCTGTCATAGATTAACTGATCATATAATCATGACTTTACTTCTGGGCTTTCTATTTGTTCCACTGATCTATGTGCATGTTTTGCCAGTACCATACTGTTTTGATTACTACAGCTTTGTAATATAACTTGAAATCTGGAATTGTGATACCTGCAGTTTTGTTTTTCTTCTTCAGAATTGCTTTTGCTGTTCTGGGTCTTTTGTGGTTTCATACAGATTTTAGGATTATTTGTTCTAGTTCTGTGAAAAATGCTGTTGGTATTTTGAAAGGAATTGCATTAAGTCTGTAGATTGCTTTGGGTAGTATGGACATTTTACCAATATTCCTTTTTCCAGTCCATGAGCATACATTTCCATTTATCTGTGTTGTCTTCAGTTTCTTTCATCAATGTTTTATAGTTTTCACAGTGTAGGTCTTTTACCTCCTTGATTAAGTTTAGTCCTAGGTAGTTTACTATTTTTGGTGTAGTTGCAAATGGGATTGCTTTCTTAATTTCTCTTTTTGTTGCTTCTTTATTAGTGCGTAGAAATGCAATGGATTTCTGTACATTGATTTTGTATTCTGTGACCTTACTGAATTCATTTATCAGTTCTAGTAGTTTTTTTGGTGGTCTTTAAGGTGTTCTATATATTATGTCATCTCCAAATAGTGAAAGTTTTACTTCTTCCTTACTAATTTGGATGCCCTTTATTTCTTTTCATTGTGTGATTGCTGTGGCTAGTACTTCCAGCAATATGTTGCATAAAAGTAGTAGGAGTGGACATTCTTGTGCTGTTCCTGACCTTAGGAGAAATCTCTGTTTTTTACTTTTGAGTGTATTGTTAGCTGTGGACTTTGTGTATATGACCTTTATTATCTTCAGGTATGTTCTCTCTAAACCTACTTTATTGAAGGTTTTTATCATGAGTGGATATTGGACTTCATTAAGTGTATTTTCTGCATCTATTGAAATGATTATGTTTTCATTCTTATTGGTGTGATCTATCACATTGATTGATTTGAGAATATTGAACCACTCTTAAATCTCAGTAATAAATTCCACCTGATTGTGGTGAATGATTTTTTAATGTATTGTTGCATTTGGTTTGTTGATATTTTGTAGAAGATTTTTGAATCTATATTCACCAGAGATATTGGCCTGTAGTTTTCTCTCTTTTTTACCGTGACTTTATCAGTTTTTGGTATCGGGGTAATGCATTGTTTGTAAATTGAATTTGGAAATTTCCCTTCCTTTTATATTTTTTGGAATAATTTGAGAAGAATAGGTTTAACTCTTCATTAAATGCTTCGTAGAATTCCCCTGTGAAGCCATTTGGTTCTGGACTTTTGTGTGTTGTGAACTTTTCTTTTCTTTTCTTTTCTTTTCTCTTCTTTTCTTTTCTTATTACTGATTCAATTTTATTGCTAGTAATGAGTCTGTTCAAATTTAATAGTTCTTCTTGAGTAAATTTTGGAGACTATATATTTCTAGAAATTTATCCATTTCTTCTAGCTTGTCAAATTTGTTGGCATATAATTTTTAAAATCCTTTGTATTTCTGTGGTGTTATTTGTTATTTTTTCTTTCATTTCTGATTTTGAGTCCTCTTCCACTCTTTTTTTGATGAGTCTGGCTAAAGGTGTATCAATTTTGTTGATTTCTTTGAAGAACCAGCTCCTGGTTTCATTGATTTGTTCTTTTGTGAGTTTGTGTGTGTTTGTGTGTGTGTGTGTGTGTGTGTGTGTGTGTGTATTGTTTTTTGTATAGTTTCTATTCCATTTAATTCTATTCCAATTTTTATTATTTCCTTTCTTCTACTGATTTGAGGTTTTATTTGTTTATTTTTAGCTCCTTTAGGTATAAGGTTGGGTTGTTTATTTGAGATTTTTCTTGCTTCTTGAGGTAGACCTGTATTACTATAAACCTCCCTCCAGAACCGCTTTTGCTGCATCCCAAAGATTTTGGGCCATTGTATTTTAATTTTCATTTGTTTCCATATTTTTTTTATTTCCTCCTTGATTTCTTCAATGACCCATTAAATGTTTAGCAGCATGTTATTTAGCTTCCATGTATTTCTACTATACATATTTTCTTTGGTTGGTTTCTAGTTTCATAATGTTGTGGTCAGAAAAGATTTATGGAATGACTTTCATCTCTTTGAGTTTGTTGAGACTTGTTTTGTGGCCATATATGTGATCTTTTGGAGAATGTTCCATGTGCACTTGAAAAGAATCTGAATTCTGCTGTTTTAGGATGGACTGTTCTGAATATATCTGTTAAATACATCTGGTCCAATATGTCATTCAAAGCCACTGTTTCCCTGTTGATTTTCTGTTTGGATGATCTGCCCATCAGTCTAAGTGTGGTGTTAAAGTTACCTATTATCATTGTATTACTATTTATTACTTCCTTTATGTTTGCTAATAACTGCTTTAATTATCTGAATGCTTCCATATTGGGTGCTTATATATTTACCGTTGTTATATTTTCTTGTTGGGTTGTCCCCTTCATTATTATATAGTGTCCTTCTTTGTCTCTTTCCTTTGTTTTAAAGTCTCTTTTGTCCAATATAAGTATGCAACCCTTCTTTCTTTTCCCATCCATTTGTATGATAAATTCTGCTCTATCCTTTCACTTTTAATCTGCATGTGTGTTAAGGTCTGAATTGAGTCTCTTGTAGGCAGCATATAGATGGCTCTTGTTTTTTTATACACTTTATCACCCTGTGTCTTTTGAATGGTGCATTTAGTCCATTTACATTCAAAGTAATTATTGATAGGTATGTATTGCCATTTTGTTACTTGTTTTATGGTTGTTTTTGTAATTTTTCTCCATTCCTTCTCCTGCTTTCTTCACTAATGATTAGTTGGCTTTCTTTAGTGATATACTTGGATTTTTTTCCTTTTTTTGTATATTACTTGTTTTTGTTTTGTGATTTTCATTTGGTATATATGGAATATCTTCAGTATATAGCAGTCTATATTAAGTTGATATTTGCTTAAGTTTGAACCCATTCTTTACTCCTCTCCCCCCCCCTCACATTTTAGGTAGAGTATATGGTGTCATACTTTACATCTTTTTATTTTGTGATTGTTTGACTGAATTTTACAGATATACTTATTTTTACTGCTTTTCTGCTTCCTATGTTCCTTACTGTTGCTGATGGCCTTTCCTTTCCACACAGAGTCCCCTTTAATATTTCTTGTAGGGCTGCTTTAGTGGTCATAAATTCCTTTAACTTTTGCTTGTCTGAAAAACTCTTTATTTCTTCTATTCTGAATTATAGACTTGTTGGATAGAGTTTTCTTGGCTGCAGATTTTTTTCCTTTCAGCACTTTGAAAATATAATGCTACTTCCTTCTGGCCTGAAATGTTTCTGTTGAAAAATCAGCTGATAGCCTTATGGAATTTCCTTTGTATGTAACTTCTTTCTTTTCTCTTGCTGCTTTTAAAATTCTCTCTTTATCACTACTTTTTGTCATCTTAATTATTATGTGTCTTGGTGTGGACCGCTACGGATTGACTTGGTTTTGGGATCCCTGTGCCTCTTGGGTCAGGATTTTGGTTTCCTTTCCCAGATTGGGGAAGTTTTCAGCTATTATTTCTTCAAATAAATTTTCTGCCCCTTTTTATTTCTTTTCTCTTTCTGGGATATCTATGATGTGAATGTTATTATGCCTGATCGTGTTGCTGAGTTCTCTAGTTGTATTCTCATTTTGCATAATTTTTTTTCTCTCAGCTGATCAGATTGATTACTTTTCATTACTCTGTCCTCCAGGTAGCTGATTTGTTCTTCTGCTTAGTCTAGTCTACTATTTATTCCATCTAGTGCATTAAAAAATTTTTTTAATGTTTATTTATTTCTGAGAGAGAGGGAGAGCTCAAGAGGGGGAGGGGCAGAGAGAGAGAGGGAGACACAGAATCTGAAGTAGGCTCCAGGCCCTGAGCAGTCAGCTCAGAGCCCTATGTGGGGCTTGAACCCACGATCCATGAGATTATGACCTGAGCTGAAGTTGGATGCTTAACTGACTGAGCCACCCAGGTGCCCCTCCATCTAGTTTATTTTTAATTTCACTTGATTGTGTTCTTCATCTTTGATGGGTTATTTTTAATCTCATTGCTAAGGGTCTCACTGATGTCTTCCATTCTTTTCTCAAATCCAGTGAGTATCTTTATGATCATTACTTTCAATTCGTTGTCAGGCATATTACTTATCTTCATTTGTTTAGGTTTCTTGCTGTGTTTTTGTCCTGTTCTTTCATTTGGGACATATTCCTTTGTCTCCTCATGTGTCTAACTGTGCCTGTTTCTCTGTGTTAGGAAAGATAGCTATGTCTCCTGCTCTTGAAAGTAATGGCCTTATGAAGAAGAGATCCTATAGATCCCTGTGTTCCCTGTTTGCTAGAACCTGGTGCTTCAGAGATGTGTCTTGTGTGTTATGTGTGTGCTTTGCTGTTGTGGCTCAGTCACTTTTTATCTTTTCTGCATCCTGTCATCATCAATGCCTCTCTTTTCCTGTTGTGTGCAGTACTTGGTTCCTGTGATATTATTGGGTCAGTCTGGGGCCACCTTAGGCTTGAGTTGAGTCAGACCAGGCATTTACCAGAGATGCAGTAGCACCAAACTGTCACGTACTTTCCTTGTGTTGTCCTCTGTGAATCTTTCATTGGTGGGCAGGGCCTGTAGTCTAACTGCTTGTGTTCCTCTAGCCTTCTACTGGGGCCCCAGTCTAACTTGTGTGTGTGATTATCTCTCCCTCCCTCTGGGGCAGTGGTCATTTTGGAGTGGTGCCAGCCACTGTGGGGGCTGATTGCACACTTCCAGGCCTGTAGCACTGCTCTGAATATTCTCTGGTCAAGAGATTTTTGGAGAGGATGGATCCATTGATGCACAGTGTGGGAGGCTGGGCAGTGCTACTAGCAACCTTTGCATGCCTGGTCCTGTGCAGTAGAGGCCCTGTAGCACTGGGATTGTGGTGGGCTGTCTGGAGGGGTGGATCCCTGGAAGCACGTGGCAGGTGAAGGTGGGACACTGTGGCAGTGCTAGAAAACTTTGCATGCCCTTGTCCTCTGTGGGAGGGGCACTGCAGTGTCTGGACTGAGGCAGGCTGTCCAGATGGGTGGATTAGCAGAAGCACAGTGAAATGAGTCATGTAGTGTGCTCAGTCGTTAGGTAGGTACCTTTCAAACTGCTGCTTTTGTGTCGTATCTCCATTGCCTGTTTGCTGTGCTGTCTCTTTAACGGAGGGGACTCCATTTCTTCTCACCCTCTCAGCTCTCCCAGAGCTGAGACTGCTAATTTTTAAAAATTCCATATTTTAAGTCCTACTGGTTGTAAGAGCTCATGAAATTTGGCCCCTCTTGTGCACAAAGTCAATGTTATGGGTAATCATCTTTCCTGTGTGTTAAGCCTGGTGTGATCATCTATTTCTCCCCCCTTGCGCTGCCAGAGGTGTTGCTCCCTCCCGTATACATTCCCACAATCTGTTTGGTTCCTGACTCTGTTTCTGCCCTTTCTCCCCTCTGCCATGTGGCCTCTTTACATTTCATTGTGGACTTTATTCTGTCAGTTTTTGGATAATTTTCTCAGGTATTTACACTTATGAGAGTGTTATCTAGTTGTATCCATGGAAGGAAGTGAGCCTAGGTTGCCCCTACTGTTACATCTTTCCGGGATGTCCTGTTCATATGATTTTCATCCTTTGTTTTGTTGATGTGTTGTATCATATTAACTGATTTGCAAATATTGAACCATCCTCGTATCCCAGAATAAAACCTACTTGATCATGTTAAATTATTCTTTTAAAGAATTGTTAAATGTCATTTGCTAATATTTTGTTGAGGATTTTTGCATCTGTGTACAACAGGAATATTGTCCTGTAGTTTTTCTTTTTGTGGTGCCTTTGTTTGGCTTTGATTTCAAGGTAATGCTGGTATAAGGATATATACTAAACATGTTATTGTGGGTGCCTGTGGGGGAGTAGCATGGGAGTGAGGTTTGGGCAAGAAAGACAAAATTACTGTGAACAAAATAAGACAAAACAGGAGAGGTATCTTTAATGGGTCTATAATATGTAATATCCTGCAAATAGAGGGATATGATGAACCCAGCATGCTTTTCAAGATCAACCAAGTGATTAATTTTAAAAAGTTAATCATGAAAAACCTAATTACAAAATTTATTTTGGGGGCACCTGGTAGGCTCAGTTAAGCGTCTGACTCTTGATTTCAGCTCAGGCTATGATCTCATAGTTGTTGAGATTGAGTCCAACATTGGGCTCTGTACTGACGGTGTGGAGCCTGCTTGGGATTCAGTCTCTCTCCCACTGTCTCTCTCTGCCTTTCCCCCCTTCGAAAAACTCACAATTTATTTTTAAGTGTATCATGGTTTCTAAAGGATTTAACAAAAAGGTATAAGATTATGTATTCTAATGCTATCATTTGAATGTACTTTGTTTTGAATGTGTGATCTTTCTCAAGCTTGAACAATTCATGCAGAGAAAAGTGGCTTAAATCATAGTCCATTTAAGGGAATGGATATTCAGTATTAGCAAATGTAATTCCTAACAAAGGATGAATAAAAATGACTGACCTTTAGACACGTATTAAAATTTGAGTTAGCACTAAATGAACAATATAAACAAAAATGTAATAACACTCCAATCAAAAGCCAAATGAAAAACACTAACACCTGTATAATTTCTGTTGAACCTATCAGAGTATATGATCTCTCTTTCTTTTTTTATAAAGCAATGAAGTTCATACACATTCACTTAGGACTACAATCAATATTTATTGGTAATGCTCCTATTTTGTTTCTAAAACTTCCAAGTATTCACCATAATGAGATTTTAAGTAACTGCCTAAGGCAATACAGATTTTGTCATAAATAAGAAATTAGCTACGGCAAAAAGCGCAGCATAGTAACATGTGTTGGGCAACTGTTCCAGTTTTTCTTAGCCTGAGCAGAGTGTTAGTCTCTGCCATTATCACACATTTTGCAGGCAACTTGCGAAGTTTTGTTATGATTGTGTTTTCTCTTTCTTGTAAATAAGTCTTCATATTTTCAAGTAGTTATTTTTGCTTTTCTCCCTCCAAACCATCCTAATAGAGTCTCTGTAGTAGAGTATACTTTACTAAAGCCCTAAATTAACTGCTTTCCAGTATAAGTACTAGAGCTAGCTTTTCACAAGTTTTGCTAAACCCAATTTCAAGATAGTAAAGATAAACCTGCAATCTTATTGGCTGGTTCCTTATTTCATTTTTCTTCTTCACTCAAGTAAAGTATAAAGTGAAAGATGTAAGAGAGTAATTTATATAGCCTCCAAATCCATAGTTTTTGGACCCCACATTGAACCCCCATTTGCTAGTTTTTCCTATTTTCTGCTAATAGAAATATCTTCTCAAGATTTCTCATGACTCTTCCCTTTACGAAATTTTCAAACTTTATTATTGTCCAAGCCCACAGTCCTCTTCTGGTACTCATGACCTTATATAATTGAATCCCTGTTGCTGTGACAGAATGTTAGGTGGAACTTTCTCTGGTTTCAGAGATACTATAGTGATCCCAGGAGCCAAGGAGGAGTATAGATGCAGATCAGCTCAGCAGGCCAGGGAAACGAATTGCAGCACGGATGCTGCCATCCTCTCACGTTCATGCCAAAGCTATATGAAGGGAGGCTGCTTCTGATGGGAACAACCAAACTCAATACTATGTGCATTTCCTCTCTTCTCCCTCTCAGTGCTCCTCCTACCCTAAGCAATCTGAGAATTGCTTAAGAGAACACAGATGGAGAGCTTCAATATGTGGATTTAGTACCAGCAAATAGCCCCGTATGCCTAGCAGGCATGAGACTGGTTGGAGTGTGGAGAGAGAGGCACTGTGGTATAAGCTTCACTTCCACCCATTGGAGGCAGAGTGCATTTCTCATTTTCTAGAGTTGGACTCCCAACAAGAAAGCGGTGTTTAGATGATAAAAGAAAATCATGAGTCCCAATGGAGAAAGTCTTTGTGGAGATGATCCCACTGAAATCCAGGGGCTAAGAAGTGGCTGTAGTCTAACACAAAAAACAAGAGCCAAAAAGGTAAAGTCAGCATTTGAGCACATGTTACAGAGTAGGAGTACTGAAGCCAGTACAACTGTACCAATCTAGTAGTATCTTTTCTACCCTTTCCTTTTTTCCTGATTCCAGCCTTGCAGTAACCAGACACGACAGAGTAAATTCAGGAGAAGCCAAGGACAAAAGGGGAAGGAAAGAAACCAAACACACTTAGAGTCCCCGACTGTAGATTCCAAAACTAAATTAGATGAAAACTGGCATAAAGGAGGCAGGCTTTTGTTTACAATGTAATGTTGAAGATTTAATATCAGACATGATTAGACTTTTTAAATTGTTTTTTAATTGTTTTTAATGTTTACTTTTTAGAGAGAGGCAGAATGTGAGTGGGGGAAGGGCAGAGAGAGAGGGGGAGACACAGAATAGGAAGCAGGTGCAGAGCCCGACACGGGGCCTGAACCCATGAACCATGAGATCATGACCTGAGCCAAAGTTGAACGGCAAACAGACTGAGCCACCTGGGTGGCTCGATTAAACTTTTATAACCTGTAAATATTTCTGTGTTAGATCGGAGATTGACTAGAACAGGTACGGAGTTTGCCTGCCCTCTCCTCAAGAGCGAAGGAGGAACTAGGTGACACGTAAAGTTTTGTAAACCTATGCCCTCTTCTGTACCTCCCCCCATGTGAGTGATCAGTAAGGGCACAGTGTTTTCTTTTTCACCCACCTTTGTCTACTGCCCCTTACTGTTTTATAAATGCTTATGTGTATTATGCATATTTATGGAAAAGAGTTTGCGCACTGAGTCAGGGCTGAGGTTTCAAAATTTAAAAATCATGCTTATGTATTTTCTCCTACTTTGGGCATTATCTTTTCTCTAAGACAGTGATTGCCACATACTAAATTGGAGGCACAGTTCACGGAGAGCAAATGGTACAAGAAAGTGTGCAAAAAAATTACCATTGGCTAATATCTTAAAATTCTGTCAGATTTTGGCAGAGACTGTTGGCTGTCTTCCTTGAGTCCCTATACCCGTTCTCCCTTACTTAGATACCGTAAATAGAATTTTAACCTGGGAACATGGCTGCTTAGCTAACTAATACATTTTCAGCCAAGTTGGCCATAGAATTAAGTTCTGTCAGTTGGAGGTATGTAAAATGATGAATTCTTCCATCAGGTCAAGTACTTGAAGAGTGCTCTTCCTGTCTCTCCTTCCATTTTGTGGTTTGCAAAACAGACATGGTGGCAATCCACCTTGTGCCTTGCGGATGAAGGTGGTGAGTGTGCTTTGCCTGCAAAAGGAGCTACAGGATCAGCCCTGCAGTGCTTAAACCCAGAGTGCCACATAACAGAGCTGTGAACTTATATATTTAAGTGACTGTTATTTTGAGTATCCTGGCTAACACAGCCACCAAAAAGATGATGACTTTCCTATTAATCTTGCAAGTTGGAATATTTGGATCAATGCTTACACACTTAATTCAATTTTCAAACGATTAATATCGTACTAATCGTATACATGACTATTAATTTGATATAGATAATAGACACAGTTTCAGAAAGTAACATCTTGATTCTATTATGTAAAGGTAGAAACATGACAAAGTGACTATTACCACCACAATTATTTCATATTGTTCTAGAAGTATTAATGCAGTAAGACAAGTAATATTTATATGAATTAAAACCTTTGGTAACAAGAAAATAATCATCTTTCAGGACGTTATGATGACCTAAATAGAAAACTGAAAGAACTAAAATGAAAATCCATTTGAAGTTAAAAAAAAAAAAAAAAAAAGAGTTCACAAAGATGTTTACCATATGAATAAAAAAGTCAATAGCTTTCTATATACCAGCAGTAATCCATTTGGGAATCTGATGGAAGCAAGACTTCTTTCATGAAAGTAATAAAACTATCGAGAAGAAAATTTTAAACTATATTAAGAAATAGAAGATGAAAATAATATGAGATAGGTGATTTTGCTGAATGGGTAGACTCAGTCTTGTCTACACATCATTTCCCCCAGTTTTTAGCTATGATTTGATTTAATTCCTCTAAAATTCCTAATGATATATTCTGGAACTTGAAAAGTGATTCTAAATTCTCTGTGTGAATAAATGAGTTTTTTCTTTTTTCCATTTGGTAAAATGTTTGTGTTTTGGATTCCAATTTAATGAACTATCTTTTCAGAATTTTGAGATGATTGTTGGATCACCTATTCAAAGCAATTATCTTATCAGTTACTCATAACAGGTTGGATTGGCAAGGTACAAAGAGCATGCATAGGTAGAGAGCCTGTCCCAGAGCCAAGTGGAGAAGAGTTAACACTAATAATCCAAATTAAAACTGGTGTTTGTTCTTACTAATGAATTAAGGGTACACTTAAACATATCTTGGAATATGTAGCATTTTATTTTAATAACGATTATACTTTATGATATTAATATGTTGAAATCTGTGCTGTGTAGTCACTTATAGAGTATATCAACATATTTTGTATGAATTTTATCTTGATAAGCCTGGTTAGAAGAATGGTTAGGATGAGGGAAGTGAAAATAATTGTTTTAAGTGAAACAGCTAGTGGTAATCCTTTTGAGTACTAGTCCAGTGCTCATTCTATTATCCCATGTTTTGCATTTCCACCTTTATCTCTGAGCAATGATGTGGTCAGGGAGATACTAAAGAACATCCATGAATTGAGCATAAAGCATCTCTTCCCATCTTTGTTTTGAATCTAACCTGTAAGTCAGAGCTATTGATCTTTCCTTATCTTCCATTCCTTCAGTCTATAGTGATTGTCTATTGATTTCTCTTGCCTCTCTTTATTATTCTATGCTGGCTGCTTTTTTTCTTTTATTAATCCCACAAGTGTTGGTATTAATTGAGTTATTGGTTTTCTTCTCTTTTTATTATAGCGTTCTCCTAGAATCTTTTTACTATTATTTACCCGTGTCTTCTAAGTCAATGTATTTACCTTCAGATCCTCCTTTGGAATCCATTGAGATCATTGTCTTCTCAAAATACAGGCTTCCTCATTGCCCCTTATTTTATATATGAAAAACTTTAGCTTCAGAAAGCCTAAGCTACTTGCTCAAGATACTTAAAATAGAATGTGGCTGAATCAGCTTTTAGATCCAGACTTGTCTTTAAAGTATATTTTATTTACACTATAATATTACAGAGTACCTATAACCTCCTTCCTTTTTTTTCTCTCTCTCTCATTGTTCTGCAGACTTTTCTCAGTCAGAAATTATGTCTTGGTTCTTCTTTTCTTTCCTTCTTTTTTTTTTTTTTTTTTTTTTTTGCATTCTAACATCTAGCAAAGTGTCTGGCACATAGAAGATGTCCTCTAAAAGTTTGGACAATAAATGATCATAATAATTCCAGGGCCCATATTTTATGTCGGTAATGAAATAGTATGATTATAAAATGTAGAAGACCAATTTACTCCTTTTATATCCCACTCACTGATAACATTATTTTGTTCCACCTGTTTTGTCCAGCCTATTCCAGCGACACACAATATTTCTTTCTTTCTGGAATAAAATGAAATACAACCAGAGCTTTGGCTGCTCCAAATTACAGAAGGTAATTGATCATGGACACGTTCACTAAGCTGAAGCTAGGAAATGACCTTACTGCTTAACTTGGGTGTTTTCCGTAATAACAGCTGCATACAGTCACTGCAAATTAGTCAGCTACAGAAGCAACATAGCTCATGCTATGAAGGATTAACTACAGGAATCACCATAGTAGGAGAGTATTCTGCCACAGCTGTGATAGCCATTGTAGCTCTAGATTTTTACACGGTTTTGCCTGTTTTGAATCAGTGAATTCTTTAGAGAACTCAGTCTGTGTGAGGGAAAATGTAAAACAGCGCATTTGCTACAATTCACTTTTATTGCCCCAATCACACTACAGTGACCTCATTTGTCCACTCTAATTTGCTCACCTCTCCCAACATGCTTCTTGTTCTAATGTACTAAATCCTCGTACAAGTATTGTAAACCTATAGCAATTTTCTGCAAAGTAAAATGAAGTTGAGTAACATTTTCCCACTCTTCAAAAATTGCCTATTTCCTAAAATATAATCTGATGTTAATCTGTCTCTTTGGCTTACCTGTCTCCATAATTGGAACCAATCATGCCGGATTCCTTAGCAACACTTATATTTAGTTGGTAATACCATTTGATAGGTTAAAAAAATAAATAAGATATTGATGGTTTCACCAACTGAAGCCAAAGTTTGAAATGATGCTTTTTGAAAAATGCAAGCATATGGCTTTATTTTTTAAAATCCCATTCATTACATAGCCCCCTTTGATAACATTTATTCATTTACAAACAAGACATTAAACTGAGAAATCATAATATCTACAAAGGAGGAGGAGAAGGGATGAAATGAATTCAGCAGGATTTTTTTCTTCAGAATCTTGGTCTGTCTTTGATTTCCACCTGTTGGTTGGGATATAAAAGTGGAAGAGTTAAATATAACTTATTTGATTTTAATATTTCAGAATCCCTTGGCATATGAAGTCCTCAAGCTACAAAAACATGTAAATTTTATTTTCTGAGCACACTATGCTCATCATAGTTTATAGAACTTCTCTCTTTTATCTCAATTATAAACTTCAGCAAGTGCCTTTTTCCTCTGTTTAGAATGTCACCCCTGATTTTTACAGATTTTTACTGGTCCAAATCCCAATCCCCAAAATATTTGTGTATTCATGTACATTTTTCATAAATTCTACAAGACTGTATGCTATTTGAGAGCAACTTTTTTTTTCCTTCTTTATGTATTTACCTACTGCAGCATTCAGCAGAGGGCTTTGAAATAGCTGGTATCCTCTGTTAGCGTGAGTAGAACTAATTTGTCTTTGTCAAACAGACAAATGACAAATATCACATGTTTAATATTGAGAAAATACGGAATTAAGTGGAATTTGTGTATAGAAGAATGATAAGCAAATCAATACAAAGACCTATTATTTTATGATTTCGACCAGTAGGAAAAGACAGGCTATGGAAATGACAAAGTTATGTAAACTTCAGCTTGGATGAACTGAAAGAAAAGTGAAGGTAGTTCAAGATTGTAGATTATTAAGAATAAAATTAGGTGAGAAGAAAAGGACATCGATATCAGAAATTGTTTGATATTCATTATTAATAATTCTATGCTTCAATAATTTATTTACTTACCCAAGGACTCAATATACTCCAAAGATACAATGTTGAGTAAGATTCAAAGCTTCCCTCAAAAGCACGTCACACTGTAGTAGAGTGAAATAAACAAGTTCAAAGATTATTTTTAAGAATCCAAATAAAGAGGAACAAAACATTAAACATACCTTCAAAATAGCATCTTTATTCTCAAACATATTCTAGGCCAGTGGAACCAATGGAGACAGTTACTAGTAGAATTATTTGCTGTAAATTTCCCTTTTCTTTTCCATGACAAGGTTCACTTGGAAAGAAAAGAGATCTGTCAAAATACCTTTGCTGCATTTCACATTAAACTGTTCTTCATAGCCATCCTGCAGTGTCCAGATGTCTGAGGGTAATAGACCTGTGTATTAGGAAACAAATCTGAGCACTTGGGGAGTCTCCAACTGAGAATTTCCCTGAAGGAAGTGCGTGTGTGGATACACTTTCTCAGTCCTATCAGGGAAGTCACAGAGCCATTTCACATTGACAGTGACAGCAGGATGTGATTCCTGTGGTGTATTCTACAAAGCATTGGGACTACTTAAAATATGTGTATGCATGCTCAAGTCAGATAGCGTGCAGACTAACAATCAAACTCGGAGGTGCCTGCAAGGAAGAGGGAGGCAATTGAATTGATGTCATTTTTTTCCTTCAAAATTGGAATAATTCTAGCTGAGATGGGAAACTGATTTTGATATGACTGTCTTTACTCCTAACAGTTTGGGGGTGGGGGGTAAAAATTAAATGTCTTTAGTATCTATTTTATATCAGGTAATACCCTAGGCACTTTTATTATGATCAACTCATTTAATACTTACATCAATCTTGGGAGATAGGTATAATTATCCCTCTCTTATATATATTGAATTCAAGCTCAATTATACTGGTAACTAGAACTTAGGCTCAAACCCAGGTATATTTCAATGTAAAGTCTTCATACTTATTTATAATGTAGTCAGTTTCAATTGTGAGGAGGAATAATGAATAGAAAGTACTTAATCACTAGTTAAACCAACATGTTACAAAGATGATTGAATTCCACAAATAGGCTATATTCTTTAAACAATGTCCCAGATTTATAATTATTACAGGCTACAGAATCTTCTTTTGGGGATCCTGAATACCATCCATCATTTGTTTACTTCACAGGTAAAATTTTTCATTCAGTTATGTGTAGTCACACAGCAAAAGCTATAGAAGAATATTTGTAGGTTAGAATTAAGAATCACAAGGAAATTTCAGACCCAACAGCTAAGCAAATACTAAAGAAGATTACTAAAGATATTTACAAAATCTTTTGCCAAGAGATTTAAAAGTAAGAGAACTAGGGGAGCATGGGTGGCTCAGTCAGTTAAGTATCGGACTCTTGATTTCAGCTCAGGTCATGATCCCATGGCATAGGATTTAGCCCGCACTGGGCTTTGTGCTGAGAACCTGTAGCCTGCTTGGAATTCTCTATTTGCCTCTCTCTCTGCCCCTCCCCCACTCACACCCTCTCTCTCAAAACAAACAAACAAATAAATAAAGTAAGATAACTAATGAAGATTTCTTGGAATGCTTTACATATAATCCATGGAGATAGTGGAGGATTATTTGATTTTTCTCTAAACCATTTTTCATTCTTATTCTCTTGAGAATTTTAGTTATTATAAGCTTCTTACTAAAATTTTTTATATGCTGTATCACATTCTTAGATTCTTAACTAAATTTGATACATCAATATAAATTGTTACCATTTTGCTATAAATGTTACAAAATAGCTAGTTTAAGTATTATTAAAATTATCACATTGGTAATGGACAGTCTCTTATTTTTGCATTTTTCTCCAGATTTATTGAAACATATTTGATATACAGTATTGTGTAAGTTTAGAGTGTATGGTACAATGATTTGATTTACATATATCATGAAATTTTTACCACAATAAGTTTAGTTAACATCCATCGTCTCATATAGATATAAAAATATGTAAAATACACATTTTTCCTTATAATGAAACCTCTTAGGATTTACTTTAACAACTTTCATATATCTAATAAAGTGTTCACTACAGTCATCAAGCTGTTCATTTATCCCTAGTATTTATTTATCTTACAATTGAAGAAGGTTTATATGTTTTGACCATTTTCACTCAATTCTGCATTCCTCCATCTCCTGCTTCTGGTAACCACAAACTGATCTCTTCTATTTTTTTTTTTTTGGGGGGGGGGTCCATATATAAGTGGGATCATCAGTAGTTATCTCACTGCTGGCATTTCACTTAACATAATGCCCTGAAGGTCCATCCATGTTGTCATAAGCGGCAGGATTCCCTAATTTTTTATGGCTGAATATTTCATTGTGTGCATATTTACGAACAAAACTTCTTTTTGTTCATCAGTGGACACTTAGGTTGTTTCCATGTCTTGCCTCTTGTAAATAATGCTGCTATGAATATGTGGTGCAGATATCTTTTCAACCTAGTGTTTTTATTTCTTTCAGATATATTCACAGAAGTGGGATTGTTGGATCATATGGGTATCCTATTTTTAATTTTTTGAGGAATCACCATACTATTTTCTATAGTGGCCACACCAATTTATAATCCCAGCAGTAGTGCACAAGGGTTCCCTTTACTCTACAGTAGCACTTACTATTTCTTGTGTTTTTGATGCTCGCCATTCTAACCGACATAAGGTGATATCTCATTGTGGTTTTGATTTGCATTTCCCTAATGATTATTGATATTGAGCATCTTTTCATGTACCTGTTGGCCATTTGTATATCTTCTTCGGAAAAATGCCTATTTTTGAATAGGGTTGCTTGTTGTGGTTTTTCTATTGAATTGTAGGAGTTCTATACATATCTTATTCATTTTTTTTTTCAACGTTTATTTATTTTTGGGACAGAGAGAGACAGAGCATGAACGGGGGAGGGGCAGAGAGAGAGGGAGACACAGAATCGGAAACAGGCTCCAGGCTCTGAGCCATCAGCCCAGAGCCCGACGCGGGGCTCGAACTCACGGACCGCGAGATCGTGACCTGGCTGAAGTCGGACGTTTAACCAACTGCGCCACCCAGGTGCCCCATCTATACATATCTTAGATATTAACTCCTTATCAGATCTTTGGTTTGCAAATACTTTTTCTCATTGCATAGATTATCTTTTCATTATGTTGATTGTTTCATTCTGTTGGTTTGTTATAGTTTGATATAGTACTAGTTTGATATAGTACGACTTGTTTATTTTTCATTTTGTTGCATGTACTTTAGGTGTCTCCAAGAATCCATTGCCAAGATCCATGATATGGAGATTTTTTCCTATATTTTCTTCTAGGACTTTTCTGGTTTTTAGGTCTTTATTTAAGTCTTTAATACACTTCCAGTTGATGTTTGTGAGTAGTGTAAGATAGGGGTCCAGATTTATTCTGTTACATGTGAATATCCAATTTTTCTAGAACCATTTATTAAAGAGACTCTCTTTTACTTATTATTCTTGGCTCCTTTACCAAATATAACTTGATGATATATATTCTTGGGTTTATTTCTGGACTCTCAATCATGTTTCATTGGTCTGTGTCTGTTTTTATGACAGTAGCACACTGTTTTAATTGCTATAACTTTATAATACAGCTGGATCAGAAGGTATAATACCTCCTGCTTTGTTCTTTCTCAGGATTGCTTTGGCTATATGGGCTCATTCGCAGTTTCATATAAATTTTAGGATTATTTTCTACTTCTGTAAAAAGTGCCATTAGAAAAAAATGGCATTGGATATTTGATAGGGATTGCATTGAATCTATAGATGATTTTTGGTAGTATTGACAGATTAACAGTATCTTTTTTTTCAATCCATGAATATGGGATGCCCTTGAATTTATTTGTGTCTTCAGTTTCTTTCATCAGTGTCTTATAGTTTTTTTTTTTAATTTTTAAAAAGTTTATTTTGAGAGAGAGAGAGAGTGAGTGAGTGTGGGGGAGGGGCAGAGAGAGAGGGAGAGAATCTCAAGCAGCTCTGTGCTGTCAGCACAGAGACCTTTACAGGGCGGGAACCCACAAACCATGAGATCATGACCTGAGTTGAAACCAAGAGTCAGACGCTTATCCAACTGAGCCACCCATGTACCCCAGTGTCTTATAGTTTTTAAGGTGGAGATGTTTCATTTTCTTACTTAAGTTTATTCTTGTTGATGCTATTGTAAATGGGATCATTTTCTTTATTTCTTTTTCAGATTTGTTTCTAATATATAGAAACACTAGTGATTTTTGTATGTTTTTCTATCTTGCAACTTTACTGAATTTGTTGATTATATCCAACAGTCTTTAAGGTTTTCTATACATAAAATCACGTCATCTTTAAATTGAGACAGTTTTACTTCTTTCTTTCTAATTTTACTTATTTTTTAACTCTTTCTTGCCTGATTGCTCTAGCTAGAACTTCCAGTACACTGTTGAATAGGAGTGGTGACAGCATCCTTTTTGTTCCAGATCTTAAAGGAGAGCTAGTAAGCTTTCACTGCTTAGTCTGGTGTTAACTATGGGCTTGTCATATAAGGCCTTTATTATGTTGAGGTACAATCCTTCTATACTTAATTGTTAAGAGTTTTTAATCAAAAATGAATTTCAGGGGTGCCTGGGTGGCTTAGTTGGTTAAGCGGCTGACTTCAGCTCAGGTCATGATCTCACGGTCCGTGAGTTCAAGCCCCGCGTCAGGCTCTGTGCTGACAGCTCAGAGCCTGGAGCCTGTTTCGGATTCTGTGTCTCCCTCTCCCTGACCCTCCCCCGTTCATGCTTTGTCTCTCTCTGTCTCAAAAATAAATAAACCTTAAAAAAAATAAAAAAAAAATGAATTTCAGTTTTACCAAATGCTTTTCCCATATCTATTGAGATGATTCCTGATATTTTTTCTTGCATTCTATTAATATGATATACCACATTGAATCATTTGCATATATTGAGACATTCTTGCATCCCAGGCATAAATCCCACTTGATCATGGTGAATGATTTTATTAATGTGCTAGTATTTTATTGAAAACTTATATTTGAATGATAATATAGATGAATATAGATATAGTCATCAGGGATAATGGCCAGTAATTTGTTCTGCCTGTGATATCAAAATAATGCTGCCCTCATAAAATGAGTTTGGAAGTGTTCCCTCTTCATTTTTTTGAAAAAGTTTGAGAAGAATTGGTTTTAATTGTTCATTATGTGTTTGGTAAAATTCACCAATGAAGCTGTCTGGTCTTGGGCTTTTCTTTGTTTGGAGATATCTGATGACTGATTTAATTTCCTTAATAGTAATTAGTCTGTTCAGATTTTCTATTTAATTCTGATTCATTATTGGTAGGTTGTATGTTTCTAAGAATTTTCCAATTTCTTCTAGGTTGTCCAGGTTGTTGGCATACAGTAGCTTCTTATAATCCTTTGTTGTTCATAGTAGTCTCTTATGATCCTTTGTCCTTCTTTGGTATCAATTGTAATGTTTTTTTATTCATACTTTTGCTGATTTCAGTTTTGATTGTCTTTTTCTTGGGTGGTTTAGCTAAAAGTTTGCCACTTTTGCTTATCTTAAAAAAATTAAATTAAATTTAGTTTCATTGATATTTTCTGTTTTCCTGTTCATTATTCTTTTTATTTCTGCTATCATATTTATTATTTGTTTTCTTATAATGTCAGAACAGATTTGTTCTTCTTTTTCCTGGAAACTTAAGGTGTACAGTTAGGTTGTTTATTTGCAACTTTTGCTTAATGTAGAGATTTACTGCTATGAACTTCCTTCTTAAAACCACTTTTGCTCTATCCTTTAATTTTGTTATGTTGTGTTACCATTTTTGTTGGTCTCAAAGATATATTTTTATTTCCCATGTATTTTCTTTTTTGATCCATAGGTTTTTCAGGAAAGTGTTAAATTTCTATGTATTCATGAATTTTCCAGTGTTCCTCTTATTTCTAATTTCATAACATTGTAGTCAGAGAAGACACTTGGTATGATGTCCATTTTCTTGAATTTGTTAAAACTTGTTTTGTGGACTAAGATATGGTCTATCCTAGAAAATGTTCTATGTGCCCTTGAGGAAAATGTGCATTCTGTTGTTGTTGGGTAGAACATTCTTTATGTCTGTTAGACCCCTTTGGTCTACAATGTTGTTCAAATTTGTTGTTGTTTTATTGATTCTCTGCCCTAATGATATATCCATTGTTGAGAGTGGGGTACTAAAGTCCCCAACTATTATTATATTGCTGTTGAATTCTCCTTTTTGCTTTATTTTTACTTAAAAATAATACTTTTAATTTTATAAAGTAATTTGCCTCTTAGCAAGTGTAAGAATAAAATGTTATAAAAGTTTGAATGTAGGAAGTAGTTGGTTTTCACATATCAAATAATATGAAAATAGCTACATTGGAATTCACGAAAAGGAAAATTAATACCACTGGAAGATTCTTAGGGTCGCTTGACTAGCTTGACATTAAATGAGAAGTCATCAATGCAAAATTTACTTTAGAAATACATTTCCGAATCAAGCAAACTCAGATGGGTATAATTTCCTCAAAGTGAAAAAATAAATTGTGAAATAAACAGAAAATAAATGTCCTAATACCTCTTCGCATTAATAGTATATTTTCAAAAAAACTTAAATAATTACAATTTATTTTACATATGAGGCATTTAAAAATATTTTGTCAAGGAATACACAAATGGATAAATCTTTAAAAAAGAAAAAAAAAAAGAAAAGAAAAAGAAAAACCAGCAAGGAGATTTGTGGTTCCATTGAAGAGGTGAATTATTCTTCCTCACATGACTTACCTCCTTTTTTATTAGAACATTGCCTGGTGGGTGCAAAAGCAACAACAAAAACAACACAAATTTTTATAAGCTCTAAATCAATTAGCTTTTGTAGAAAAAATAAAGATAAATTTATCTGAATAGAATGAGGTGTTTATTAGATACTGGGAAAAGGCTTGAGCAGGAAAGGTGAGAGAGATTTCAAAAGGTATTAGGGAATGCCATTTTATTTTATAAGTTTTAACACTAAATGAAGGCTTGATTTGGTAATCATTATCACTATCCATGTTTTCACTGACTTGTTTTGCAACTAGTTTTCCTTACAATTAGGCAGTAGGTTTTCTTCACTGTAAATAAGCCAGTTGGGTTACTTTCTCCGCCTCAAGAGGTGGTGATATGACTTGATTTTATGTCCAACTGGAAAATAATAATATTTAAATACAGCACTTTCCACACAGTAATAGTTAATAAATGTTAATTTGATTTGAAGTTTGCACCTATTTCATGGAAAGTAATAATATTTTAACTTAAACTGTCAGTTTAATAACTGGTTGAAAAATATTTACTATAAGATCAATTGGGGAAATTCTATAATTATACATTAACTGATTCTGAGTAACAAAGTAGATATCTTGCTAATCAAGTTTTTAAAAACAATAGAATGGATTTTTTTGCAAAATACATAAATATTAAGTAAATTAAAAACATAAAAAAACTAAATCTCTCTAACTTACAGAAGAGCCAAATTAGATTTTAACCCTTTACTCCAAATAAATATGCTAAAAATCCTAGTTGGGAAGGAAAATAAGCAAACTTTGAAAATAATCCTTCTAGACATAAAAAGTTAATGATTTTTTAAAAACCGTTTTCAATTTGATTATAGGCAATAAATAATCACCTAACAAACAAAATATTTAAGATTTTTAAAGTAAATTGGGGCCCAATTTAATATCTGACAGCATATCCATTCAAGTCACAAGCATACTTTGGAATGATAGAATGATAATCCATAAATTGCTAATTATTCTTGGTTTGGAGTATGGTTGATACACAGTGTTACATTAGTTTCAAGTGTATCACATAGTGATTTGACAAATTTATACATTATGATATGTTCACCACAAATCTAGCTACCATCTGTCTTCACACACTGCAATTAAAATAACACTGACTGCATTCCTTATGCTGTGCCTTTTATTCCTGGGACTTATTCATTTTCCAACTAGAAACCTGTATATCCCTTGTGCCATCACCTATTTTGTCTAACCTCCCAACCTTCCTCCTTTTAGGCAACTATCAGTTTGTACTGTATATTAACCATTTGCTTTTTTTTTTTTTTTTTTAGATTCTCCTTATGAGTGAAATAGCATAGTATTTGTTTTTCTCAGTCTGATGTATTTCACTTAACATGGTCTCCTGTAGCTCCAGTGATGTTGTCTCAAATGTTAGTCTCATCTTTTTTATTCTTCGGAGCTTCATAATATTCCATCTTATATATATCCTACATCTTCTTTATTCATTTGTCTATTGATGGACACTTGAATTGCTTCTATACTGTGGTTATTGTGAATAATACTGCAATAACCATAAGGCTGCAAAAATCTTTTTAAATTGGTATTTTTGTTTTCTTTGGGTAAAAACCCAAATGTGGAATTGTTGGATGCTATACTTTTTCCATTTTTAAATTTTATAAATAAAGTAAATCCCACTTGATTGTGGTGAACGGTCTTTTTTAATGTATTGTTGTATGAAGTTTGCTTATATTTTGTTCAAAATTTTTGCCTGTATTCATCAGGGATATTGCCTTTAGTTTTCTTTATTTGTGGTGTCTTTTTCTGGTTTGGCATGAAGGGAATGCTGGCCTTGTAGAATGCATTTGGAAGCTTTCCTTCCTCTTTTATTTTTGGAATAGTTTGAGGAGAATAGGTATTAATTCTTTCAGTGTTTGGCAGAATTCATCTCTGAATCCATCTGGTTCTGGACTTATTTTTTCATAGTTTTTTGATTAACGATTAAACTTTGCTACTTGTAATTGGTCTGTTAAGATTTTCTATTTCTTCCTGGTTCAATTGGGAAGACTGTATTTATAAGAATTTATCCATTTTTTCTAACTGGACACAGTTTGTTGGAATATTGGTTTTCATAGTATTCTCTTATAATCTTTTTTTTAAAGTATACTTATTTTGGAGGTGGAGGGAGGAAAGAGGGAGAGAGGGAATTCCAGACAGGCTCCATGCTGTCAATGCACAGGGCTCAACCTCACAAACCATGAGATCTTGACCTGAGTCAAAACCAAGAGTCGGATGCTCAACTGACTAAGCCACCTAGGCATCCCTCTTATAATTCTTCTTTCTATAGTGTCATTTGTTACTATTATTTCTTCTTCTTCCTTCTTCTCCCTCCTCCTTTCTTCTTCCCTTCCTCCTCCTTCTTTTCCTCCTCTTTCTCCTTCTCTTTCCCTTCCTCCTCCTCCCCATCCTCCTCCTCCTCCTCCCCATCCTCCTCCTCCTCCCCATCCTCCTCCTCCTCCTTCCCATCCGCCTCCTCCTCCTTCCCCTCCTCCTCCCCATCCTCCCCTTCCTCCTCCCCCTCTTCCCCTCTGCTTCCTCCCCTCCTCCTCCTCCTCCCCCCCTCCTCCTTCCCCTCCTTCCCCTCCTCCCCCTCCTGCTTCCCCTTCTCCTTCTATTTCCACTCCTCATTCTTCCCTTCCTCCTTCCCCTCCTTTTTAAAATTTCTTGATTGCTTTTCTGCAGCAGTTTCCTGATTTAGCTGTCCTCTATGCCTCTGACTTAACCCTTTTCTTTCTTACACAGTACTGTCTTCCATGGTGCTACAAGGGTTATTTTCCTGTAACCATGTCTGACTCTATCTATCTATCTACCTATGTATCTAATCTTTCTACTTACCTACCTACCATCTATCAATCAGTCATCTATCTAATCTATCTGATCTCTCTCTTTCCCTCTCTCTTTTAATTCTTATAGCTGGAAAGTTATTCTTTCTTTTGCTTCTCATTTGATTTGTTTGGTACTCTGTGTTTTTTTCTTGAGTCTGGCTAAAGTTTGTCAATTTCGTTTAACTTTACAAAGAACCAAATCTTGGTTTTATTGATTTTTTTCTTTGATTTAGTTTCTATACCATTTATTTTTGCTCTGATCTTTATTATTTCCTTCCTTCTGGTCACCTTGGGCTTTGTTGGTTCTTAGTCTAGTTCCTTTAGGTATAAGGTTAGCTTGTTTATTTGAGCTCTTTCTTGGATGATAATTTTTGTGTTGGTATCTGTTTATTTGAGTAAGCAGTATCCTCTTTCAGACTTTACAGGTTCACTGTGGCAGGCAGTTCTTTACAAATCAGGTCAGTTTGGATTTGTGGCATGTCTGCTGGAACATCTTTGAGCTGGTAGGGCTCCCTATCCATTTTGTTTTTGGGCAAGGCCACTCCTCAAGCTCTGAGCTTAGGTGAAGTAGGTGCTGCTGGCTGAGAACAGTTGGTTAGGACTTCTGGCTTGGTTCCCTGACCAAACTAGGTTGTAGGCTCCATGTTTACCTGGAATCTCTGGACAAGCTTCCTAGATGGTTGAGTTGGGTACCACACTCAGCAGTAAGTGCAGCTATGAATTAGTTTTCCCTCTCTGAAAGGGCAGCAGGAAGGGTCCCAGGGACATCCAGGCTCATTGTTTGGGAACCCAAATCAAGCAAGGGTATACACTACAGTCCCTTAACAGCTGAGACCAGTAGTTTTACTCTGCAGACAAGGAAAGCCATGGACAATGCTCTCCGTATAAGTGCCACTGTAAGCAGGGCTATTGGATGAGTTATTGAACTTCTTATGTGTTTCGGTCAGGTTCCCTGGTTGGGAATTTAGCAATGAGAAGTATTATGAATTAGCTCCCCTGCATGAGTGCAGTGGGAGAACTAGTTCCAAGGCCACTAGTTCCAAGGCCACTAGTTCCAAGGCCACTTAGTTTGTGTTCTTGACACTGTCTTTGCTCTACATATTAGTTCTGCCCGCTGGACTCAGCTCAAATGTTTCTGAGTTACATAGCTTATGGTTCTGGTCATGCTTTCTGGTTGGGGAGGTCAGGGACCTTCATTCACTATTGGACTTATCTATGACTCAGCTCTCCTACCTGGGCATGAATGAAGGCCAGCCCCAAGCTCCTGCTAAATTTTTCCAACCAGCCTTTCTAGTTAGGGGGATCAAGAGATTCACTCGAAAGTGAGTAGGACTTTGAATCAACTCCCCTGCCTAGGTGTACAAGGGGAACCTCCAAGCCTGGTCCTGATTTTTCTCTGTAGGTGATCCCTCTGCCTGCTGGCCTCTCTCAAAGCATGCAACTTCAAGGTGTTCTTGCCAGACTTCTGGTCAGACAAGGACAGGGGGCCAAACTCAGCAGTGGGCCAGGCTATAGTTCCCTGGTTAGACCCCGCCACTGACTTTGTTTTGCCGATGTGCAAAGCTGCTAGTTGTGTCTACTCCTGGACTCTGCAGGTAGAAACTCATTCTGCCCAAATCTGAGTGCTAGTTGTTGCAATTCCTTCCCTCTCTTCTCTGTTACAATCAGATTCCCAGCCCCACAGACTCCCTTGAAATCCCTAGGGAGTGAAATCAGAGTGGGGGCTCCTGAGAAGCAACCCATGATGATGGGGGGAGCTGGATGCCCCCCTGGGTTCTCTTTTCTCATCATTGAAAGCATACAGTCAGAAGAGAGATCACTGTATGGTGCTGCACAGGCCTGGGGGAAGGATAACATGGTCAGCATGTAGCTGCTCCTTTTACCCTTCTAAAAAAATTTGTCTCGGTCTAGATAGCACAGCAAGATGCTTTAGCCTTACTCCCAAGTTAAAGGATTCTTTCAGTGTTGCCTTGCTCATGAATAGTTGTCAGTAGTACTTCTTGAGAGGGGGCGTGAAGTCAGGAATGGCCAACGTTGTCATCTGTGGCATCACTCCTGCATTGATTTTAATGACAGGCAGAAACAGTGAAAGTTGATCTAAATTACAAGTGGACACATTTTTAGTGTGGGAGTATGAAACTGGTATTTTCTTTACAATTAGAGTACAACTTAATCATAGTTAGTCATTGCATTTTCTTTTTTCAGCATCAGAAGAAAACTGCTAAGGGTTCAGCAGTATTTCGCTGTGCTTTGAAAGTACTTCTTGTTGAAAGTGAATTGAAAACAAAGCAACCTTTCTACATTTTCTGTAACAGTAATTTCAAAATATTTTAGAAATAAAATGAGTTTTCCAGAAAAAAATTTCTCTCAGTTGTGATCAAATCTTTAATCCATTTTGTGTTTATTTTTATTTATGAAGTCCAATTGCATTCCTTTGCATGTGGATATCCCACTTTTCACCAATACTGTCTGTTGAAGAGCCTTCTTCCTACAGAACATTTTCTTGACACTTTTGTCAAAGATCCGTTCCTTTATTTGTATGTTTTATTTTGAGGCTTCCTATTTTGTCCTGTTTGTCTCGGTTTTAGTATCAGTACCATACTATTCTGATTACTATAGTTATGTAATGTAGTTAGAAATTAGAAAATGTGACACCTCCACCTTTGTCCTCTTTCTCAAGGTTATTTTGACTATTCTAAATGCATTTTAGAATTTTTTTTCTTTTTCACTGAAAAATGTCATTGGGATTTTAATAGAGATTACACTGAATGTGGATCACTTTGAGTAGTATGGAAATTTCAACAATATTGCTTTCCAGTCTATAAACATGATGTCTTTTCATTTATTTGTATTTTCTTTTCTTTTGCCAGTGTTTTATCCTTTTCAGTGTATGAGAGTTTTACCTCATTGTTTAAGTTTATTCCTGCGTAATTAAAAAAAAATTAATGTTTTTATTTATATTTGAGACAGAGCATGAGCAGGGGAGGGGCAGAGAGAGGGGGAGAAACAAAATCTGAAGCGGGCTCCAGGCTCTGAGCTGTCAGCACAGAGCCCGACGTGTGGCTTGAAGTCATGGAATGTGAGATCATGACCTGAGCTGAAGTCGGACGCTCAACCGACTGAGCCACCCAGGCACCACATTCCTGAGTATTTTTTATTCTGTTGTAAGGTTTTCTTAATTTTCACTTCTGATAATTCATTGATGGTGCATACAAACACTGATTTTTGTAAGTTGATTTTGTGATTTTTTTTTTTTTTTTACCCATTGGTGTTCATGACTTTGTTGTTTAATTTCTACATACATGTGAATTTCCAATCTTTATTGTCACTTTTTATGCTTTGGGTAACTCTAAGGGTTTGCCCATTTTATTTACCTTTACAAAAACTTCCTGTCAAAATTGTTGATTTTCCCTATTGTTTTCCATTCTCTATGTTTGTTTGAGATCTCTTTTTTAAATATGGGTATTTATCAGTATAAATTTTCCTCTCAGTACTGCTTTTGCTGCATCATATAAGTGTTGGATAGGTGTTTTAAAATTTATGTTTGTCACATGGAATTTTCCACTTTCCTCCTTGATTTATTTATTTTTTTTACCCATTGGTGTTCATGAGTTGTTTAATTTCTACATACAAGTGAATTTTCCAATTTTTATTGTTACTTATATCTTGTTTCATACCATTGTATTCAGAAAAGCTGCTTCATATTATAAATTCTTGTGACTTGGTTTGTGGTTCAAACCATGTCTATCCTGGAGAATGTTCCATGTATGCTTGGGATGAATATGCCTTCTGCTCCTGTTTGATAGAATGTCATGTATGTGTCTGTTAGGTCCATTTTGTCTACAGCGTTATTCAAGTTTGCTATTTCCTTATTAATTTTCTGTGTGGATGATCTATCCATTGATGAAAGTGGGGCATTGAAATCTTCTTTTATTATTGTACTGATATCCATTTCTTTTTTTAAAGATCTGTGAATATTTGATTTATATATGTTGGATTTGGGGTGCATATTTGTTTTTAACTATTATATTTTCCAGATGAATTGACACTTCCCTTATTATAAAATGACCTTCTTGGTCTTTTGTGACAGTTTTTTACTTTAGGCCTATTTTGTCTGATACAAGTAGAGCCAAACTTTCTCTTCTTAATTTTCCATTTGCATGGAACATCTTTTTCCACCCCTTCAGTTTTAGTCCATTTTTTCTTTGATTTAAAGTGAGTCTTTTGTAGACAGTATATGTCTAGATCTTTTAAAAATGCATTCAGCCACTCTCTATTTTTTTATTGGCAGGTTAATCAATCTATTTATAAAGTAATTATTAATAGGTGAGAACTTACTATTGACATTTTGTTGTTTCCTATTTGATTTATGGTTCTTTTGTTTATCTTTTCCTTTTGCCATCTTCCTTGTGATTTAAAAATTTGTTTGTAGTGATGTGCTTTGATTCATTTCACCTTTTCCTTTGTATATTTATTGTATGCAATTTCTTTGTGGTAATATAATATAGTTAGAACATAAAACATCTGCTGCTTACATAAAACATCTTAGGGGTGCCTGGGTGGCTCAGTCAGTTAAGCATCTGACTATTGATTTTGGTTCAGGTTATGAACTCATGGTTTGTGAATTCAATCTCCACATTGGGCTCTGTGCTAACAGTGCGAAACCTGTTTGGGATTTTCTGTCTCCCTCTCTCTCTCCCCCTCCCTGCTCTTGCACTCTCTCTTTCTCAAAGATAAAAAAAAAACATTAAAAAAAAATCTTAAAGTTATGTCTCTTTTAAGCTGATAACAATTTAGCTTCAATTACATCAAAAACTTTACATTTTTGCCAAACCACACACTTTATGTGATAGATTTAACACTTTATGTCTTTTATATTGTGTATCAATTAACAACTTTTTTCTTTTCACTTTTATATTAGAGTTAAAAGTGATTTACAAATCCATTAAACTATTACAGTATTCTGCATTTGTCTCTATGTTCACCTTTACTAGTGAGTTGTATACATTCATAAACTTTCATGTTGCTATTTAGAATCTTTTCATTTAAGTGTGAGGAATTCCTCTTAGCATTTCTAGTAAAGCAATATAGTGGTAATGAATTCCCTCATGTTTTATTTGTGTGGAAAAGCCTTTATCTCTTTTTTTATTTCTGACGTACAGTGTTGCCTCATATAGTGTTCTCAGTTGGTAGGACTTTTTCAGCATTTTTAATATATCATCCCTTTCTTTTCTGGCCTACAACTTTCCTATTGAGAAAGTGCTCAGAGTTTTATCAGGGCTCCTCTATGGAAGTAATTTTCTCTTGCTTCTTTGAAAGCTTTCTCTTTGTCTGTGGTAAAAACTTTATTATATCATAGTATACTGTTGTTCTTTAGGTTCACCTGATTTGGAATCCTTTGAGTATTATGAATCTGGATATCCATTTCTCTCTTATGATTTGGAAAATTTTCAGCCTTTATTAGTTGTTTGTTTATTTATTTATTTAAATATTTATTCACCTATGAGAGAGAAAGAGAGACAAAGCATGGGTGGGGGAGGGGCAGAGAGAGAGAGGGAAACACAGAATCGGAAGTAGTGTCCAGGCTCCAGGCTGTCAGCACAGAGCCCGACCTGGGGCTGGAACTCACAAACCCTGAGATCATGACCTGAGCTGAAGTTTGATGCTTAACCGACTAAGCCACCCAGGTACCCTTATTTATTTATTTTGATAGTGAGAGTATGAGAGAGAGAGAGAGAGAGAGAGAGAGAGAGAGAGAGAGAGAGAGAAAGAATCCCATGCAGGTTCTGCACTATCAGTTTAGAGCCTGGTGCAGGGCTCAAACTCATGAACAGTGAGATCATGACCTGAGCCGAAATCAAGAGTCAGACGCTTAACCAACTGAGCCACCCAGGCATTCCAGCCCTTATTTTTAAAAATAATATTTCTGCCCTGTTCTGTCTTCTACTTCTGTGACTCCCATAACGCATAATGTCTTATCCTTTGAGCCTTCCATATATTGGTTTTCATGATGGTGTCCCATAGTTCCCTTTGGACTTTCTTCATGGCTTTTTATTCTTTTTCTTTTTGTCTTCTGACTGTATAATTTCAAATGACCTGTCTCCAGATCATTGTTTTTTTTTCTTCTAATTGATCATTTCTCAAGTTGAATTTTTTAGTTCAATTTTTAGTTCAATTTCTATTGAATTTCTTAGTTCAATTGTACTCATTGGGTCCAGAATTTCTCTTGGTTATCCATTTTTTTCTCTTAATTTTCTTGGTTATTATTGATTTTTGTTTGTTTGAGAGAAGGAGTGAGTGGCAGAGAGGGGCAGAAGGAGAGAGAGAAAGAATTTTAAGCAGACTCCTTGCTCAGCCCCTACATGGGGCTTGATCCCATGACCCTGGCATCATGACCTGAGCTGAAATCAAGTCAGATGCTTAACTAACTGAGCCACAGAGGTGCCCCTTTTTGACCATTTTTATTGCTACTGAGGTAGCTAGGGGGAGGGCACCTTCCTTCAACTTGCTTGTACAGCCTGGAGAAGGCACAGAACTGAGGCCACTCCTTTAAGATAGAGGGAGGAAGAAATTTGACTTAAAACTAAAACCCCCGATCTTTTAGTGCAGTCCCCAAGGGTCTGGTTTCTGTCATACCTCACAAAGAATTCTGAGAGAAGTGTTGTTGTTAGACACCAGAAAGAGCAAAAGATTACAGGTTCCTTGGAAAAAAAAAAAAAAAAAAAAAAAAGACTGGGGCAGCTAGGAACCTAGGAACCTCAACCACTATAGTTGGTGAAGGTTTTCCCAGCTAAAACCAGACATAAAGACTGGACATCATATCTGTTTCTTCAAATGTGCAGACACTAATACAAAACTTCAGGGACATGAAGAATTAGGAAAACACAACACAATTCAAAGAACAGAACATATCCCGAGCTACTGACCCAAAGAAATAAAGATTTATGAATTCCTTGAAAATGTATTTAAAACAATTATCTCTTTAAATTTCTAAGGACTGTATTTTATTTAACTTTTTTTTATTTTTAATTTTTTCATTTTTATTCCAGTGTAGTCAATATACTGTGTTCTATTAGTTTCAGGTGTACAATATAGTGATTAAACAATTCTATACATTACTCAGTGCTAATGATAAGTATACTTCCTCTTTAATCCCTATCACTTATTTCACCCACCCTTCTACCCACCTCCCCTTTGGTAACCATCAGTCTCTGTTCTCTACACTTGAGTCTTTTTCTTGGTTCGTCTCTCTCCAAAATAATCATCTTAAGTTTAATGAATTATAAGAGAACACAGCAACAAAATCAAGAAAATGATACTTGAACGAAATGAGTACATTTTTTTGACTGTGAATGTTCATCTTATTATTTGGTAATCTTCCTAAATTCTTTTTTCCAATCAAAGGATATGTCTCTAGATACTTTTAAGCGGTTCCTTCTTCTATTTACTATATATACACTTTTCATATCCCTTATAGCAAAGCTGTTTAGTTCTGGTGTTTTATTTCAATATGGACAATGATGTGTAAGGGAATATTTTAATCTAATTTAATGTTTGTGTTATAGGGCAATTGAGTTTTCTAATTTAGTTTTTTAAAATACTTTTTGAGAAATTTATTCTTTTTACCTTACTTCCTATATGTCTGTTTCTACAGTTTTTGGTTTCTGCTCACGATTTTACCTGGCAACTTGATTTTTTATTTTTAGTGATTGTTTTGTTGTTGTTCACTTGTGTTTGGTTGTTATGTTAATCTTTGTGAAATTTGCGGAAATACTTCAAAGTTTAAGAGTGTATTTTCCAAGAGATTATTTACATTCTAATTCACATCCCAAATAAATGTGAACTTGAGTTAAGAAATTTGTACAGGGAAATATTTGGTAGGACCTTGGTGTATAGACCTACTTAGACTTCAGTGGCTCCACAAATCTCAGGTTTTAGGTCTCTGTTATGACATCAGATCAACATTTTTGTTGGTTTGTTTCTTGCTAATTTATGGCTTCTGAAGAATTTATTTTCCCATAAATCCAGACATGAATTAAAATATATTTGAAAAATTATCCAGTATTGAGAGGGAGTTGTCTGAATATTGACTCTGCAGAAAATGAGTTAATAAATATGCTTTTTATTTCTGATAATTTACTTACCTTTTCCTTTCCCTATTTAAACTAAAATTGCCATCGATGATTGGGAGAATGGAAGAAATAGATCATAAAGGACAAAAGAAGATGATGATTTGTTTTTGATCCTCCAAAACTAAGATCCTGGGACAAGTATATTGGAAAGTTGCTTGTGGACCCAGTACCTTTTACCCGATTTACTTACTCACCCAAGGAGAGATTAGATTTCCTACTTAGGAATAGTTCTGATAGTAGTAACTAGGAACTAGTTACTGAGAAAAGACCCTGCATCTTGCCCATATACCTTGTTTAATAATTTATTTTAAGGGAGATGAAACTTCTTCAGCATAGATATCTTCCAGAATCCTGTAGGCAGAGACTGAACTATCAGACTGAGGCAACATAGTATGAAAAAATTGATTGCAAATGGCTATTCAGTATGCGTAGGCATATGAAAAAAATTCCATAACATGAGACAAGTTGTCATTCTGGGATATGGAACCAAATCTGACTCAGCCTTGTAGTCAAGGGTGAGGAGTACAGGATATCATCAACCAGTGACAGGAGACCATTACAGCACAAAGATTATTCTTCAGAATCTGACTACTTACAGCATGATCTACACCCAGACCAGTAGAAACAAGGCCAGCAACTTCTTCTGGGAGCTTGTTAGAAATGTAGAATTTTAGGCCCCAGGCCAGGTCTATTGAACCTGAATGTATATTTTAACAGGATCCCTCAGAAGTTGACAGCATGAAGCAATGAAGACAACTGAAAGAACATACGAAATGTAATACATGCCAGAACATGATGTCAGATGACTTTAAAGTACTAGACAACTTTGCTTTCTCTGTTATTACTGATTGGCAGTATATGAACTTTCTGAGTAACTGAGGAAAGTAGAGAGAGTGACCCTCTAATTGACAGAACCCCAACTTCACAGGCTTATCCTAAGATTAAATGTCTACCTCCAGATAAATTTGGTCTTAGAATATTCGAGAAAATTGAAACAAGTTTTCTTTTTTGGCAGTAGGAAAATTCCATAGCCTGAAAAGTGTTTCTGCCATGTATGCTTTGTTTCTCCCACTAATGTGTCATTTAAATTTTTGAAGGCAAAGATTATGTTTCCTAATTTTGAAATCACTTCCAGTACTTTCCCCAGCATGTTCCAAAAAGGATGTGTTTAATGAATGTGTATAAATAAATATATCTTGTTTACACATTTTATTTATAGACAAATATAAATCATGGCAAATAATAGTATAATTTACAAACTTTTAAAACAGTTATCCTTTAGGGGCACCTGGGTGGCTCAGTAGGTTAAGTGTCTGACGTCGGCTCAGGTCATGATCTCGTGGTTTGTGAGTTTGAGCCCCGCTGTGCTGACAGCTCAGAACCTGGAGCCTGCTTCCAATTCTGTGTCTCCCTCTCTCTCTGCCCCTCCCCTGTTCACTCTCTGTCTCTCAATAATAAATAAACGTTAATTTTTTTTAAAAAGTTAAAATAATTATCCTTTACATTGAATATTTCAGGAGACTAACTGGGCAATTGTCTTCAATTGGATTGGAAATGGAAGTCCATGGATGAAGGGAAACACTTTTGTGCCAAACCTTTCATTCATATGCACTAATTACTGAACATCTAATGTGTTTTACAAAGGAGGAATATTGATATTAGTGTCTGAATCAGGCTGACTTTTTCCACAACCAATGTTTTCTTAAAGTTTGTATATGTGTGACTTCAATGAGAGCAGTCAGCTTCTCTGCAGAAAAATCAGACATTCTGAGATGGTTATTTCTCACCACTTATCTTTTCCTTTCTTCAGCTTTAAGTTTTAATGTTAAATACTATAGCTGAGGGGAGTGCCAAGTAACTACTCTAAACATCAGGTGAGAAGAACACTTCACTGATTTCTGATTAAAAAAATCTTACACTAATTTTAAAAAGAAGCAAGAAGTTAGGTAAATAGTATTTTCAAGGTATAGAGTAAAACCTATCATAATTTCAATTCTGTTTTTTCCACATGGCATTTCTCTCTGAAGAGAGGGAAGTAATTTCTTTAGCACTAACTACTCTTCCATCCTTCCTTTGTTTGTACATAATTGATTTAAATGTCTATGGTTTTGCTCGTCTTAACAACTGCACCATTATAAACATAGGCTTACCTGTGTTGCTTTGTTATACAGTCAAGCGATAGCTGTGGTCAGTTTTATAAAATCACATTTTCAAAATGTAGCCTTGTTACTCAACAGGGCAAAATAAATAGCTCTCTAGAGTAAACCATGACTAGTGAAAACATCTATGCAGATTAGAGCAAGATGGTTTATTAACAGTTTTGGCTAAAGCTTTTTAAATTTTAAATTTTATTTACATAGTATTTTGGGGGAAGGGCATGATAAAAACAAAATCTTTGAATTTTAAAAGGATTTATTTGGGGCAGGGAATGGTACCATGATAAAATATTATATCTTTGCAATAGAATTGGTGACAATAGTTTAAATTATAAATTTGCAAAGGACACATAACATTCCTTGAAATATGATTATAAATCTCTTTATATACATATATGCCCCAAACAGGGAAATTTGGTTAGCAGAAACTATGTGTCCAGAAATAATTAAGCATTGCATATATGTCTAAGGGTGAATGCAGTTAATGTTCATCATACTCCACCATGACATTATTTCCTATTATAGTAAAATATTATGTATTGTACTGTGCCAACTTAATTATTTTCCCCAGATAAAAATGTGGCTAAGTTACAAGACAAAAGTTTATGTAACTACAGATTAACAGATTTCTTTTATCTCAGAAATTTGTCTAACTACAGAGTAACAGATTTCTCTTATCTCAGAGGTAGAATTATGAAGTCTTTAGTCACTTAAGCAACAAGATAACTGGTGTTACCGAAATGATGCTGGTTGGATTAGAAATTTGATAACACATTTCAGCTACTGCTTCAGAATTGTTTATTTTTAATGACATATTTATTATGGGGATGTGAACACTTTTCTCTACCCTGTCCCATCCTAACTTTATTCCATTAGAGCAGCTCTCTTCTTTTTAATAGACTGGGATACCAAATGACATTTTAATCTTTTTTTTTAACCACTTTATTGAGTTATGATTGACATAGAAAAACTGAACATATATAATATATGCAACTCGATTAGTTTGGAGACAAATATACATCTGTGACACCATCAGTATATTCTATACTATTAATATATCCATAATGTCTAAAAGTTTCTTCCCACCTTCATTTTATTATTAATTTGTGATAATATACAATATATGATCTACATTATTGGCAATTTTTTAATGGTTTTTAAATTTATTTATACATTTTGAGAAAGAGCACACGTGGGGGAAGGGAAGCTAGAGAGGGAGAGAGAGAATCCCAAGCAGGCTCTGCACTACCAGTACAGAGCCTGATAAGGGGCTCGAACCCCCATGCCATGAGATCATGACCTGAACCTAAACCAAGAGTTGGACGCTTAACCAGCTGAGCTACCCAGGAGCCCTAGCAAATTTTTAAGTATACAATTCAGTATTAACAATTGATTAAAAAAAAGTTAGGGACCCAAATCATAAGAGGCTCTTAAAAACTAAGAATAAACTGAGGGTTGATGGGGGGTGGGAGGGAAGGGAGGGTGGGTGAAGGGCATTGAGGAGGGCACCTGTTGGGATGAGCACTGGGTGTTGTATGGAAACCAATTTGACAATAAATTTCATATTTAAAAAAAACAACTGATACTATGCTATACAGTAAATCTCTTGGACTTACTTATATGAGTGACTGAAACTTTGTACTCTTTGACAAATACCTCCCACTTTCACTCTTCTCCCAGCTCCTGGCAACTACATTTACTTTCTGCTTCTATTTAAGTATTTTAGATTGCTCAGATAAGTGGCACCATGTAGTATTTGTCCCTATGTGTCTGGTTTATTTCATTTAGCATAATGTCCCCCATTTAATCCATGTTGTTGCAAATGGAAGCATTTCCATTTATTAAGGCTGAATAGTATTCAATTTTGTGTAAATACCACATTTTCTATATCCATTTGTCTTCAATGGATATTTAGGTTATATCATTGTCTTGGCTATTGTGAATAATGCTGCAATGAACATAGGAATACAAACATGTTTTCAAGAACCTGATTTAAATTATATTGGGTAGATCCCTTGAATTAGGATGCTGAGTCACTTAGCAGCTCTATTGTAATTTTTAGAGAAAACTCCATACTATTCTCCATAGTGGCTATACTAACTTAGATTACCATAACAAAGTTACAAGCGTTCCCTTTTCTCCATATCCTTGCCAACACTTTTTATATATTTATTTATTGATAACAACTATCCTCTTAGGTGTGAGGTGATCTCATTGTGGTTTTGATTTGCATTTCCCTAACGATTAGTAATATTGAACACCTTTTCATATATTTGGTCATTCCTTTATCTTCCATGTAACAATACATATTCATATCCTTTGCTTATTTTTTTTTTTAATTGGGTTGTTTTGTTGCCATTGAGTTGTAGGTGTTCACTATATATTTTGGGATTATTCTTATCAGATATATGGTTTGCAAATACTTTCTCCTGTTCTGCATGTTGCCTTTTCATTTGTTGATTTTTTTTTTCTTTCCTGTGTGAGAGCATTGAGTTTGAGGTAGTCCTACTTGTCTTTTTTTGCCTGTGTTTTTGGTGTCATATCCAAGAAAGTTTTTCCCACACAAATATCAGTATTTCCCTATGCTTTCTTTTAGGAGTAAAACTGTTAGAACTGATAAATAAATTCAGTGAAGTTTCAGGATAAAAATAATTAATAGTTTCATTTCAATACACTGACAATAAACTATTTGAAATGAAAAATTTTTTTAAATCTCATTTTGGGGGCTTCTGAGTGGCTCATTTGGTTTGGCCCCTGACTCTTGATTTTGGCTCAGGTCAGCATCACATGGTCATGAGATTGAACCCCATGTTGGACTCCAGACTGAGTGTGGATCCTGCTTGGGATTCTTTCTCTCCCTCTTTTTCTCCCCCTCCCCTGCCTACTTGTGCACACTCTGTCTCAAAATAAATAAATACACATTTTTTTAAAGTCTCATTTTCAATAGTACAAAAAGAATAAAATACAAACTTAGCCAAGGACATAAAAGATTTGTATACTGGAAACTACAAACTACTGATGTAAGAATTTAAACTTGACTGAAAAGAGTTCCTATAATGAAATCAATGCATATATGGGTCAAGGGATCTTTGACAAGGGTGCTAAGAATGCACAATAGGAAAAAATAGTCTTGAACATCTAGTTTTGGGAGCATTGGATGTCCATCTGGTTTTGGATCCCAATCTTACATCATACACGAAAATAAACTCAAAATGGAATAAAGGCTTAAATGTAAGCCCTGAAACTATAAAGTTCCTACAAGAAATCATAGCAGAAAAAAAATACAAAGAAATCATAGCAGAAAATTTTTATGACGTTCGATGATTTCTTGGATATGGCACCAGAAGCACAGGCAACAAAAGTAAAAACAGACAAGTGGGACTACATCAAACCAAAAATATTCTGCACAGCAAAAGGAGACAATCAATAAAATGAAAGGGCAAACTAAATAGAAGACATTTGCAGACCATATATTTGATGTCATTAATAATCCCGAATATATAAGGAACAGCTATAACTCACTAGCAAAAACAAAAACAAACAAAAATAAAAGAAAATGCTTGATTAAAAATTGGGCAAAGGACTTCTACAGACATTTCTTTGAAGAAGACATGCAATGACCAACAGGTATATGCTCAGCATTACTAATCATTAGGGAAATGCAAATAAAGTCTATGATGAGATACCATTTCACACTCATTAGATTAGCTGTTATAAAAACAAAAAATAACAATTGCAGAGAAATTTTAATCCTATGCATTGCTGATAGCAATGTAAAATGGTATAGCCACTGAAAAAATGGATGGATAGTACTCAGATAAATAAAGGTAGAATTGCCATTTAATTCAGCAATTGTACTTCTGAGTATACGTACAACAGAACTGAGAGCAGAGACTTCAACAGATATTTGTGTATCGTTACGCAAAGCAGCATTATTTATAATAGTCATACAGTAGAAATAACCCCAATGTTCATCAGTGGATAAGTGGAAAAACAAAATGCAGAACATACGTACCATTGAATATTATTTAGCTTTAAAAGAAATGAAAAATTCTGACCCATGCCACAACATGTATGAACTGTTGTATGTTGTATGTATGTTGTGTGTTCATACAATTATGTATGAACATAATGAAGGCATTATGTGAAGTGAAATAAGCCGGGCACAAAAAGATGAATGCTGTTATGGCGTCACTTAGATGAGGCACATAGAGTAGTCAGATGTACAGAAATCCAGAGTAGAATGGTGGTTGTCAGGGATAGGGATGAGTAGATGGGAGTTATTGCTTAATCAGATGAGTTTCAGTTTGGGAAGGCAAAGAAGTTCTGGAGACTAATAGGTAGTTTCACAGTAATGTCAGTGGACTTAATGGCACTGAACTGTATACCTGAAATTTGTTAATTAAATTTATGTTATATATCTTTTATTAAAATTAAAATAAATTTTTATAGGCATTGTTGCATAGATAAGATTTAGTGTGGGCAAGATACTATTTTGATGTTTCTATAGATTCTTCAAAATATAGGAAAAAATAGTAACTTCCCCAGGTAAATTGGAACAATTAATGTTAGGCATTGCATGACGACGAAGAAATAAAAACTGGGATGTTTTAGAGATTCTTCCTTGCTTGCTATATGATGAATGACGTGGGCCTGCCTGAGGATCCTTTAATTTTCATTCAGTGCCTGATTCAGGTAGATTTGTTCGTGACAGAAATTGTTCTTGGGAGATAGAAAGCCACACTACTGGAAGAAACCCAAATTTTCTCAGCACTCCTTTCAGTGTGAATAGAAAGGAGGTCATTTTAACTTTAATTTTCAAATTCCATTGACCTGGAACTCCTTCCTTATGTAGGACTGTAGACTCCTGCAGAGATACTAAAAGTATTTCTGAGAGTCTCTAACGCTCGATCCTATATAATTCTATTGCCCAGCTTCATACTGATTTCTTGCCAGGGCCTGCATTGCTGTGTTTACTGAGATACATGAGCCCAGTTGGTAACTCACCACTGTTCCTGTGAGTACAGAAAGACAATTAACAGAATATTTATATCTGTGAAGGGCTATCTGGTAGGAAGTGTTGCAAAATGTGCGGAATATTAAAAGCAGCACTTTCTTTTTGTGATGTCAGACTGGGGACAAGACATCATACAACCATCATTGTTCCCTGTTCTTTTGTTTGTGTTATATTTTCCTTAATCTGTATTCCCTTATGAAATTTCACAAATGTTCTTATAACATGTGTTCTCAACACTCTGAAAATTCCCATGTTTGTACCTTGGCTACTAAACCCCTGTGTCTATCTATACAAAGACAAAGCTTATATATACATATATATGTATATATATATATATATATGTGTGTATATATATGCATATATATGCATATACAAAGCTTATATATATAAGCTTTTTGATATAATCAGACTCTGAATATCAGTTTATTTTCAGTTGGGGCCCTGTTAAAGAAATATTCTGGGCCTTAAAAAAAAGGAATTGCTGAAATAAAGTTATATAATCAATGTAGAACATTACCTACAATACATATCAACAGACCACCATAGTATCAAATAATAATCTGAGTCTTGGTTAAAATATTCCAAACATTCTGAATGTTAAAACTGCGGAAACGGAACAAAGTCTATTTGCAAATAAATATTCCAAAAAGAAAAATTATAACATGTATTTGGAATATTAAAATATTCCTTTACCCTCTTTTATTTGCATATTTAAACATTTAGGCTGAAAACAAAGTAGATATTCCGTATTTGCTACCAAATGTGTGACAAGAAGGCAAATTTATTCTATAATCCTCATTTGAAGAGGAAGTCTTTGCTTAATCCATCAACTTTTCACATCTCTAGTTATCTCATAGAGAAGGAACAAATGAGAAAACAGTGTGAACATCCAGTTACGCTTTTTGTAAAGATTTTTTTCTCTACCTTGCTTACTCTATACAAAAGAAGAAAGAAATGATCAAATGTTTGAAGTGTGACCTCTGGTGAAAGCTTCCTGGAGAGGATTTTGTGAACACTGGTTTTATGCTGTTAAGGCAGCAGTAGTTTCTCTGAACTCTCTGGTCTCTCATTATCTCTCCTCTATTCCATCTAATGAACTAAAGGGTATTAGGTTGAGGTCAAGCTGTGGTTGCTGGGAGTTCAGAGTTCTGTTAGACTGTGGACAGCCAGTGGTCAGTCTTCTTTTTTGGGCCATTAATCAAAGATTAAATGGAAGAACCACTTTATTTTGTCCTTCCAAAATATTTCATAGGTCTTCTGTTATCCTCTTGTCTTCTGTCATTTATTTTCAGCAACTTACCAACATTCTACCCAGTTTATATTGTAAGATATCAAAACAAAACCAAAATTATTGTAAGGGAGAAAAGAACTTTTTAAAATAAGATTGACTTAGGTAGAAATATTTAGGAATAGCCTGATAAAGTTACATTTACATCTGTGTACTGCAGAAATAATAGCTTGGGGGGACTTTATGTAAAAATTTGGGTTATTAAGAAAATTGCTATCTGTTCTTTAATCATTTAATAATTCAGATAGAAGCCATGTATCCATGTAATTGTTAATGTGGACTGCAAAATAAACACAAATGTTCATTTCTGTGTCCCATTCAGAATTTGTGACTGGTAAATATTGCCCCCACCATATTGATTGTGCAGTGATCCGCATCAGTCAATAAAGTTACAGCTGTAAGCTACATGCACAGTACAAAGCACAGAGGAAGCACTCAATAAATAGTGATTGATTGATTTGTAAATTGCATGGTTTGTTTTTATTTGTGAGATATAAAAATGCATGCAGATAATTAGCCTAGAGCTATTTTGATAATTGTGTATCAGTGGACTTGCTTCAGAATTTCCATATTTATAAATCCAGATATAAATATCATGGCATTTTTATTCAACCTCTTAGAACAATTGACCATGCACATAGATTCCAGCATAATACATTTCTATTGCATTTCTGTTTCTTACTAAAATCAGAGAAGGCTAAAAACCCGACTAGAATTTTTAAGTGAAATATTGTATGTTAATGTAGCAAAAGAAAAATGGAAGAATCCAAAGCAAATCAATGTTAAACATTTCTACCTAAAAATGCTTATAATATTTGATATCCTAAAAATAAGAGAAAGTTGCTAGGTTGCTTGGTTGCACAAAACAGAATATAATATAGAAAGCATCACAAGCTGAGCCACCTTCAGAAAAGGCGATAAACATGTGAGCTGGATATATGATATTCAAGAATGTTGGTAAAAATGCTGGCATGGGGAGTGCATACCTCAAGTAAAAGTGCTCAAATAACAAATGAAAAGCAAAACAACTGACAAAAATCAACACAATGGCTAACACAATAAAAGGCTTTTAGGTTGCCTTCTGTATGCTAGCATCCAGATTAAGACCATTGATTTCAGTTGCTAAAATGTTGCCTTAGAAATAATTTTTAATTGTGTTGTAAATATCACACGAATTAGGTTTTGATGTCTTTAGTCCAGAGCAGTTTATTCACTATTGTATTTCCCTGGCTGCTTAGTGAGGAGCAGCACAGTATTTGCTCATTAATTGACCATTCTATGAATACAATTATTACATATAATCATAACCCTAGCTCCATGGTTGATTTTTAGACCATCGGTTTGGGAGGCTAATAATTACACCCCCTCTTGTAGCATTAAAATAGATTTTCCACAACACACAAAAAAATACACTGAGCTGACATTGTCCTCTTAGGTTTTCAAAAGAGTAGGGTGCTCAGCTGGAGTAATCCCCTGTGGGGAGAATTTCCTGTCTCTGAGAAGTAAGAGTGATGTCACTGACAGTGGTGGAGTAGGAAATTACAAAGATCCATCCCTCCACCGAGTCAGCCATTAATCTGGCAAAAAAATTGTTCAAATCAACATTTCAGACCTCCAGAATCATATTAAAAAAAAAAAAAAAACTAACAAAACCAAGGGAGAAGAAAAAGTCTGCTAAATTTTAGCACTAAAAGAAATTTCTGTCAAGTCACTGGCTGACCATTTATTTTTTTTTATTTTTATTTTTTTAAATTTTTTTTTTTTAACGTTTATTTATTTTTGGGACAGAGAGAGACAGAGCATGAACGGGGGAGGGGCAGAGAGAGAGGGAGACACAGAATCGGAAACAGGCTCCAGGCTCTGAGCCATCAGCCCAGAGCCCGACGCGGGGCTCGAACTCACGGACCGCGAGATCGTGACCTGGCTGAAGTCGGACGCTTAACCGACTGCGCCACCCAGGCGCCCCTGGCAGACCATTTAGATAATGGAGCAGAAATGTCAATAATAACATGAAACGAGGAATAAATAATAACTTGAAAAAGTCAATAAACAAATGGATAACTGCAGTATTAACAAGAACAAAACACATTATTAACTGTATTGGTTTTTTGTTTTGCTATTGCAAAACATGTACAGGGGCACCTGAGGGACTCAGTTGGTTAAGCGCTGGACTCTTGATTTTTGCTCAGGTCATGATCTCATGGTTCGTGGGATAGAGCCCTGCATTGAGCTCTATGCTGACAGTGCAGAGTCTGCTTGGGATTCTCTCTGTCTCTCTCTCTCTCTCTCTCTCTCTCTCTCTCTCTTTCTGCCCCCACTCATGCACACACTCTCTCTCTCTCTCTCAAACTAAAAAAATGTACAGTATTTTGCATTCAAGAAAAAGTCCTTTCACAACTAAAGGTATGTTCATCTTTTTCTTTTCATTTATCACCTTTGTTAACATAACATTCCTCAGTTGCAAAGATTCCCTGTACATGAGCTGTCATCTTCATAGATGAGTCTAATTCTATGTAACAAAAAAAAGAGACAAAAAAAAAATAGATTTTTCTTGTTCCTTGAAGTAAGTCTGTATTACCATAAACTTGTCTCTTAGAACACCTTTGCTGGATTGCAAAGATTTCCAACCATTGTGTTTTCAATTTCATTTGTCTCCATGTGATTGATTTGTTTGACCCATTCATTGTTTAGTAGTATATTATTTAGCCTGCATGTATTTGTGTCACTTCTGGATTTTTTTTTTTTTGGTTGATTTTGAGTTTCATACCAATTGGTCAGAAAAGATGCATGATATGATTTCAGTTTTCTTGAATGTATTGAGATTTATTTTGGTACCTAACAGGTAATCTATTCTGGACAGTGTTCCAGGTGCACTTGAAAACAATGTATGTCTTGCTGGTTTGGGGTCGAATGTTTGGAATATATATATATTAGGTCCATTTGGCCCATTGTGTCATTCAAAACCACTGTATTTTTGTTGATTTTCTGTCTGGATGAACTCTCCATTGATGTAAGTGGGTTACTAAAGTTCCCCACTATTATATTACTGTCAGTTTTTTCCTTTATGTTTGTTAATAGTTGTTTTGTATATATAGGTGCTTCCAAGTTGAGTGCATAGATATGTTACATTCTCTTATTGGATTATTCCCTTTATCATTATATAGTGTCTTTGTCTCTTGTTACAGTCTCTGTTTTAAAGTCATTTTTCTGATATAAGTATTGCTACTGCAGCTTTCTTTTTGCTTCCATTTGCCTGGTGAATGTTTTTCCATCCCTTCACTTTCAATCTGTATATGTCTTTAGTCTCAAGTGAGTCTCTTGTAGGCAGCATGTAGATAGGTTTTCTTTTCCATTCATTTAGTCACCCTCTGTTTTTGATTGGAATGTTAGTTCATTTACTTTCAAAGTAATTATTGATAGGTATGTACTTATTGCCATTTTGTTGTGTTTTGGTTGTTTTTGTAGTTCTCTTTTCCTTTTATTCTTGCTCTCTTCTCTTGGTGAATGATGACTTTCTTTAATGTTATGCTTATCTATTTTTATCTTTCCTTTTTGTGTATCTGCTATAATTTTTGATCTATAGTTACAATTAGGTTCATATATAACATGTTATGCATATAGCAGTCTATATTAAGTTGATGGTTGCTTAAGTTTTAATCCATTCTAAAAGCACTAAATTTTTACTCCAATCCCCCCCCCCCCAACCCTGGCCATGTTTTATGTATATGATGTCATACTTCACATCCTTATATTTGGGGTATCCTTGACTGATTTTTATAGATGTACTTTTTTTTTACTGCTTTTGTGCTTTAACCTCATACTGGTTTTATAAGTGATTAATCCACTTTTATTACATTTGTATTTACCTGTGAAAGTATTTCCTTTCAGAATTTTCTTACTCCCAGTTATAGCTTTTTCTTTCCAGGCAAAGAATTAATTTTAACATTTCTTGTTAGGTTAGTTGTGATGAACTCCAACTTTGGTTTGGGAAATTCTTCATCTCTTTTTTTATTCTGAATGATAACTTTTCTGGGTAGAGCATTCCTGATAGCCAGTTTCTTCCTTTCAGTATTTGGAATATATTATGCCACTCCCTCTGTCCTGCAAAATCTGCTGAAAAATTAACTGATAACCTTATGGGGTTTCCCTTGTATGTAGCTGTTTTTTCTTTCAGCCATTTCCCCCCTATTCTATTTATTCTAATATTTCACTATCCCTCCCCCCTTTTTAATTATTATGTGTCTTGGTGTAGAACTCATTGGGTTGATTTTTTACGGGGTTTTCTGTGCTTCTCAGATATGGATATCTGTTTTCTTCTCCAGATTAAGGAAGTTTCCAACTATTATTTCTTCAAAGAAATTTTTTGCACCCTTCTCTTTTTCTGGGATCCCTATAATGCAAATGTTGTTATACTTGATGTTACTGTATTCCTTTAACCTGTTCCCATTTTTATTCTTTTTTCATTTTTTGTTCATCTTGGTTGCTTTCCATTACTCTTTCAGCTCATTGATCTGTTCTTCTGCTTCCTCTAATCTGCTATTAATTCTCTCTAGTGTATTTTTTATTTCAGTTGAGTTCTTTATATCCGACTGGTTCTTTTTTATATTTTCTATCTCTTTGTTGAGGTCTCACTGAGATCCTTCACTCTTCTCAAGTTCAGTATCCTTATGCCCATTACTTTGAATTATCATGCGTAATGCTTATTTCCATTTCATTTAGCTCTTTTGCTGTAGTTGTGTCCTGTTCTTTCATTTGAGGCATATTCCTCTGTATCTCCTCATTATGCCTAACCGTCTGTACCTGTTTGTATGTATTAGGAAGGTCAGTGCTATCTCTTGATCTTGAAAGTAGTAGCCTTTTGAATAAAAGATCCTGTGATGCCCTGCAATGCAGTGTCCCCTGTTCATCAGAATTGGGTGCTTCAGTGGTGTTCCCTCATGTTCCTTGTAGCCTTGTGTTTTGTGTTCTGTGCATGTGAAGGAGCAGTCACCTTTTCGACACTATGAACTAGTTTCCAGGGGAAAGACCCTCATCTATGGGTGGGTATGAGGGTGGTGGTTGTGTTGGGTGTGGTGGCTTCAGCTCCAGGGCTCAGCAGAGGTTCTGGCTGGCTCCAGGGGAACACAGAAGCATATACTCCAGGAAGCTCCATCAGCTGAGGTCAATATTGATAAGAACTGTAGGGTTCATCAGTGGCTAAAGCTGTATGTCCATCGTGGTGGTGAGAGCTACTGGGTCCTTTGTGGCAAAGGCTGTTCTAGTCCTTCTGCTTTCCTTTCCCCCCATAGGTGGAAGTCATGCCTAGAGGATCCCTCTAGGCACTGGGGTCCAAGATTCAGGCTTGTATGTTTTGCCAGTGGTGCAACTGTTCAGGGTACAGGCAATAGTGGAGTGGCTATGGAGCCAAGTGCTGGTCATGTGCATGTTACTGTCAGGACAGGGATGAAGGGTGGTGACTCCAGCCTCATGGAAGTACATCAGTGGCTCCTCCGTAGGGTTAGAGTGACGTGGATTCTAGGGACCGCTCTCAGCTGAAGTAAGTGTCAGCAAAGGATTGTATGTGTTTTGGTGGTGAATGCTATGGGTGTCCACAATGATAGCAAAAGGCTACCTGCTCTGTTTTCTTCAATAGGGGGAGATTATGGCCTAGGGGATCACTCTATGCACTCAGCTGTGAAAGACAGAGATAGGTTGACCCACATGAAATGTTTTTCTATGCAGACATCCCTGATTTTTCTGATGTACCAACTTGCTGCAGCTTCTTTATTATAGTGTTATTTTCACTAGTGGTTAATGGTTTATTTTTTAATTTTTAATTTTTTTTGGTGCTGTGATAAACACTGGGAGCTCTCAGTCTGTTATCTTGCTGAAGTCACTCTTGTAGTTTTCTTAGTGTTGAGTTTTAACATTTTTCTCTCACATGTGTAATTTACAAATATTTAATCCCACTCTGAAGCTTGTTTTTCATTATCTCAACAATTTATTTTTTCTGAGCAAAATATTGTGATTTTGATGAATCCAATTTATCGATTTTTTTTCTTTTATACATTGTTCATTTCATGTTGTGTCTAAAAAACTCATCACAAAATCCAAAGTTTCACAGATTATTCTCCTATAACTTTTAAAACATTGTATAATTTTATGTTTAGCATTTAGGTCTTTGACTCATTATCAGTTATTTTTTAAAAGATGTGATTTATGTCTTAAGGTTTATTTTTTCTTTATGGAAGTTCAATTGTTTAAGAAATTTTGGTGAAAGAACTATTGTTTTGCATTGAATTTCCTTTGCCTCTTTGTCAAAAATCAGTCAACTATATTTGTGAAGTCTATTTCTACTTCTTTTTATTTTTAACAAAATTAAGTCATATTTACAGTGAGCTTCTTACAGACAGTATATTTATTAGGCTTTGCTTTTTAAGTCAAATCTGAAAATTTCTTTTAGTATGTTTAAATATTCACTTTTAAAGCAATAATTCAAATAATTGGAATAAAATCAATTATCTTCATAGGTGTCTTATTTTCATTGCATTTTTTCTTAAAAAGTTTTTTTAGCGTTTATTTATTTTTGAGACAAAGAGAGACAGAACATGAGGCAGGGGCGGGAGGGAGGCAGGTAGAAAGAGAGAGGGAAACACAGAATCCAAAGCAGGCTTCAGGCTCTGAGCTGTCGGCACAGAGCCTGACGTGGGACTTGAACTCATTAACCGTAAGATCATGACATGAGCAAAGTCGGACCCTTAAACGACTGAGCCACCCAGGTGCCCCACATTTTTTCTTTATTTTTAACTCTTTATCAGCCTTCTCTAGATTTAACTAGATAGATTTTATGATTTTTTTAATCTCTTTTATTGACTTTTGTTGTGAAACATTTTTAATCAATTTCCTATGGTTTCCAATATACGGTTTTAGTAATGTAGTTCAACTTTAAAATAATAGTATACAATTTCACATGAATTATGAGGCTATTCATCCCTCTCAGCCCTTGTGCCATTGTTGTCACGTACTTCACTTTTACACATGCTCTAAGCACATAATACATTGCTGCTGTTATTGCTTTCCTCTATTATCTCTTTACAATTAAAATGGCATTAAAAGTATATATTTCATCTCTATATATTCCACTTGCAATGCTTTTGTTTTCTATAGATTCAAGTTTCTGACCTATATCACATTCTTTTTAGCCTGAATAACTTCTCTTTACATTTCTTATGAAGTAGGTGTATTGGCAATAAATCATATCTGTTTTGTTTTGACAGCCTTTATATCTCCCTTTTGTTTGAAAGATAATTTTTCTGGGTATATGAATTTTTCCTGCCTGCCTTCCTTCCTTCCTTTCTTTTTTCTTTTCTTTCTCCTTCTCCTTCTCCTTCTCCTCCTTTTCTTCCTTTTCCTTTTTTTCTTTCTGCTGGCTTTCATGTATGTTAATAAGAACTGTACTGTAATTCTTATCTTTCTTTCTCTTTTCTTACCCCCATGAATGCTTTCAAGATTTCTGTTTATTTCATTAATTCTTAGAAGTTTTTTTTTCTTATAATTAGAACTTATTGCATCTGCAATTTGGTTCTGCCACTAACATTGTAAAGTTACTAGTCATTATTTCTTAAAATATTTCCTCTGTCCCGTTCTTTCATTTTCTAGCATCAAGGATTCAAATTTCGAGTATTACATAGTTTTACATTGTCCTTCAGTTCTTTGCTCTTTTCTGATTCCTTTTTTGATATTTGTGTCTTGGTTTCCATAATTTCTGTCACCCTATCTCCAAGTTCACGGACTATTTCTGTGACTTTGTTGACTCTACTAATGAGCCCATTGAAGGTCATAATTTCTATTTTGCCGTTTTTGGTTTCTAGCGTTTTCACCTAATGCCTTCATATATTTTCCATTTCTCTGATGAAATGGCCTAACTTATATATTAATTTTCATTGGAACCTTTAACATATTAATCATGGTTATTTTATTTTAACTATTTTTAAAAACTATGTATTTTGAGACAGCAAGAGTGAGTGCGAACAGGGGAGGGGCAGAGAGAGAGGGAGAAAGAGAATGCCAATCAGGCTCTGCAGCATTGTCAGTGAATAATTCTAACATGGGCCTCAATTTCATGAACTGTGAGATCATGACCTAAGCCAAAATCAAGAGTCAGACACTTAACTGACTGAGTCACCCGGGTGACCCAATCATAGTTATTTCAACTTCATCTGATTAATCCAACATATTTGTCATACTGAGTCTGGTCATATGCTGCTTTTTCCCTTCAGATTACTGGCATGCTTTGGCATGCTTTATATCTTTAATTGAAAGTGAGACATGTATTGGATAATAGAGATTGAAGTAAATAGATATTTAGTATGAAGATTTATGTTACTATGGGTAGAAGTTGGGCTTTGTTTAATGTTTGCTGTAGTTGTAGGTGTTGAAGTTTTTAAATTCTTCTAGTGATCTTGTTTTGGTCCCCATTAAAATTAAAAAAAAATTTATTTATTTATTTTGCCAGAGAGAAAGAGAGCAAGCATTAGCGGGGGGAAGAACAGAGAGAGAGGGAGAGAGAGAAGCAGTATCTGCATCATCAGCGCCGAGCCCAACACAGGGCTTGATCCTGTGAACTATGAGATCATGACCTGAGCTGAAGTCAAGAGTCAGCAGCTCAACCCATTGAGCTACCCAGGCAGCCCTTGTGCCCAATACTAACTTTGGGCTTCCCTAAGTATTCCTCTTCAAAGACTTTGTGTCTTGAAGCTCTTTTAGCTGTAATCTACTGTTTTTTATACTGGAGTCATACTGATGTGGTCATAGGGTGTGAGGGAGGGAGAGCATTCTCTAATATTCTCTAATTCTCTAATATTACCAATTAATTTCAGTGTTTTTGTGGTCTGCTTCTTGGGTTGTGACTTTCACAAATGTTTCTCCGATGATATAGGTATTCCCCCTACCCCGCTGCGTCCTATAACCTTCCCTACTTGCAGTGTTCCCAATCTGTTTCCTTAAAGGCATGACCCCTGTTGACTTTGTATTTCTTTTTTCTCCTTAAGTGATACAGGATGGCTAGAGGGAGCTATGTCCTTCCATCAGCTAGTGAGATAATATTATTGCAAAATTTCCCCTACCCATTTCTAAGAGTAGGACCTTACTATAGACAAGGCTTTAGGCATATTTTATAAGAGTCATCTTCCCCTTCCCCCAATCACTAGAAGTTGGATCTTGATTAGTCTGGTTTTTCTATTTTTTTTTCAAACCCATTGATTATAAGTAAATTGAGAGTCAGAGACCTTGTGGTCTCTAACTTTGAGATTAAAATACCACCTTCACAATTTTTTTTTTCATTTTCTCTCAATCTCAAGGCAATTATATCTTCTTAAAGCCTATTTTGAAATGTTGACTAACCTGATTTAAAGAAGTTGTTTTCATTCTGCTTTTAGTTTTGCTTGTATAACTTTTCTTAAGGCAGTGGTTTGAATTTGCTGCTATTAGTTGCAGAAAGTAGCAGTGAGTGGAACACAAGAGACAGGAAACTCCTTTTATTATTTCAGGGTTTTATGTCAGTTACAAATGTGATACCTCAAGATTCAGGGAGGTATAGTCATCACTTGATTGCTTTCAGACACCCTGAAAGATTCTAGTGACTAAAAAAAAGCAATGTATTTGAATTTATAAATAGTGACCCCAAGAGTCAACCAGTAAAGATTTGGTGTAAGATCTGCTTACATTTCTGAACTAATACCTATTATGGTAGGTGTTAACTTTCTTCATACTGTTGTGACAATTATAAGTGTTTCTAGCACCCACTTAATTTAAAATGAAACTAATGAGGGGCGCCTGGGTGGCGTAGTCGGTTGGGCGTCCGACTTCAGCCAGGTCACGATCTTGCGGTCCGTGAGTTCGAGCCCCGCGTCGGGCTCTGGGCTGATGGCTCAGAGCCTGGAGCCTGTTTCCGATTCTGTGTCTCCCTCTCTCTCTGCCCCTCCCCCGTTCATGCTCTGTCTCTCTCTGTCCCAAAAATAAATAAACGTTGAAAAAAAAAATTTAAAAAAAAATGAAACTAATGAAATCTTAGAATAATTAAATAGAAATAGCAGAGAGAAACTCCTCTGCAAGGTAGACACACGAGAAAGACCAAAACTTGGAGAGTGAAAATACCATAGGAGAGCCCAGAAGTTAATCAGCACCAAGCTATAGTCAATGTGGAAACACCTAAAATTAGGCATTGCAACAAGACATGCTAGATATGGTTTAAACATATTAGGATGAGCACTGGGTGTTGTATGGAAACCAATTTGACAATAAATTTCATATTTAAAAAAATACTGAATAAATACAATTGGATTTTTACATATACACTTAAAATATAAATAAATAAAATAATCAAAATATTTAGAAGTATTACATCCTGCTAAAATAGTACATTATATTCTATAATTCAACAAAAGAAATGTATTTAAAATATTTGCAATTAATCTTGCTGGCTACATAAAGTAATTGAATGTGCCACTACTGATTATTAAAACATCATTGAACTCTTGACTAAACAAGTTAGGAAAATTAGGGAAAACAATAGGATTTTTCCAGAATAAGGGGCTTGCCTAGAACATAAAATGGAGAAGTCACTGATTTATCTCCTCTGTTTCATAGAGTTAAAATATCTCACTTTTAAGCTTCATTCTTTTTATTTTATCAACCAGATCATCAGAAATTGTTTACTGGTTTTTAAAAGGCTAGGAAATGTATAATATGAACTGCCTAATACTTAGAATAATGTTGGTGTTTATAAAGGTAGTTCTTTAATGATGCAGAACATATCAGTGTATTAATTCCAAATTCCCATGTAAAACTATGCATATCATTCAAATATTTTGTCTCCAGGAACTATGTTCATTTTTAGGACTCAAGGGAAACATGAGTCTGAGATGCCAACGTTCTATTTACTGTTGATATTTTTCCCCTACTGGACTATCTGCCAACTTCACAAAACACATGCTAACACCATTGTACCTGACCCAAGTTTACAGAATTCTTGTGCCAAAACACTTATGAGTTCCAGCAAGATATAAGTGGTTCTACTCAGATCGTTGTACAAAGCTAAATAAAAGTTGACATGATTATTTGTCCTTACAGAAGAGCATATCGAAGACATCTTTTCTTTTTAGTGTTTTTCAGTTTGTCCTTGGCATTGAATTATAAAACTTAATTATGTCACAATAACCTACTAAACTGAACTATAAGCAGTGTTAGAGAGGCCTGCTGAGATTTGGGGAAGAGATAGTGTTTTACATTATACTGAAGAACATTCGCTCTTGGTGGGTTATTATTTGGTCATGAGCCTGACAATAGAGGAAGTAATAATGGTTATAAAATAGTAAGGAAAAAACAGGCGAACATCACACACACACACACACACACACACACACACACACACACAGCCAGAGTGGAGGAAAATTACACGGAAGGTATATATTGCTTTTTGAAGGCAATCCGTAGTATTGGGGGTGGGCGTTATTATCTAATATAAGGGGCTTCACTGTGTCATTTCATGTTTGTTTAAAAAATAGAGTCATTTGAAGGAGCACCAAAGTCAAGCTAAGCAGTTTTCTATGCCAAAGCTAAAATAATATGAACAGCAAAATAGTGTAGAATTAATATATAGCCTGAAAAATTAAATATTCATGATCATACTAATATAAATAAATAATTGAATAAGTTAATAGGTGAGAAGAGACAAGTGGTCTGTGCAGGAGAATTTGAAATAATTTATGTAGATACTCTGTCATCTCGTAGGGAGAGCATAAGTTTCCATCTCTTAACTGTAGGCTGCACATAGTGACTTCCTTCCAAAGACTACAGTATGGAAAGGGAAAAAAAAAAGAGTAACTTTATGATGGCAAAACCTGACAGACTCTGCCTCAGTCAGGTGATTAAAACCAACACCAGCAGTCATAAATGATATTGATAGTATGTATCCTTGAAATGCTGTGATAAAAATGATACTTGGTTTCTGTGATGTGCCTCCTCCAAGTCCATAAAACCAGTCTTATCATGAGAAAAATATGAGACAAATTCCAATAGAGGGGCATCCCAAAAAACACCTGTTCAGTGCTCCTCAAAACTGTAAAGGTCATCAAATGAAAGGAAAGTCAGATACTAAGAGTCAGGAGGAGCCTAAGGAAACAATAACTTTATGTAATGTGGTATATTAGATGGGATCCTGGAACAGAAAAAAGACTTTATGTAAAAATATAAAAAATCTGAATAAACTAAATGGGCTTTACTTAATTAAAATGCATCAATATCCATTCATTAATAATAACAAATGTACCACACTAATTTAAGATGTTAACAATAGGTTAACAATAAGGGAAACTATAGGGATGAATATACAGGAACGCTCTCTTAAAACCTCTGACTTTTCTACAAATCAAAAAGAGTACTAAAAAGTCAAATCCGTTTCTTAAAAAGTGGGGTCTGATAACAATGCCATACTTTCTGTTGGAAGAGTTACATAAACATTCTTAAAATCATGCTTTGGCACATAGAAAGCTACTTGAATTACAAATTGAATATTAGAGATTATAAAACACATAAGGGTACAAGAAGGGCTTTTCTAATGTCATAGTGTATTCACAGGACCACAAAAGTTGCAGATTAACAAAATGAACACTGTGAAAAATCTGTTTTACTGAACTTTCCATTTCAGTGTACAGAATATCGTAGTGCCCCCTTATCTGCAGAGGATGTATTCCAAGACCTCCAGTAGATGCCTGAAACCACTGAAATTTATATACACTGTCTTTTCCTGTGCACACATACCTATGATAAAGCTTTGTTTATAAATTAGGCGCAGTGAAAGATTAACAACAACAATAAATAGGACAATTATAACTATGTACTATAATGAAAGTCATGTGAATGTGATAGCTCTCTCAAAATATACTGTACTCACCCTTGCGATGCTATGCAATAATAAAATGCCTACATGATGGCATGGAATGAGGAGAATGACATAGGCATTGTGACATAGTTTTAGATTACCTTGACCTCCTGATGATCTGTCAGGAGGATCTTCTACTTCCTGACTGCAGGTGACTGCAGATAACTGAAATCATGGGAAGTGAAACTATGGATAAAGAGAGGACTACTGTATATGGCATGTTAGGTCTCACTTTGACATTTTCTCTTATAATCACAAGAAAATTTTCTTTCACCCCAGGTCAAGTATCTACACGCTAAATGCATGAACACAAGAAGACAAAAAACAGCTCAAGGTTATTATTTCCTTCCAGAGGTTGTTTTTGTATACAATTCTTTCTGTAATGGGGATGAAAACACTGAAACTAAGCCACTGATGTAAACACACAAACATTTTGCTACCCATCTAAGTAAAATATGCATTCCAGGAAAATAGAGTGATTTTTTTCAGTAAATTAATACTCACTTGCTGACTCAGGTATTTAACACATGGGGAAGACTAGATCGAAGCCATTGGTCTTGCTTCAGAGTTTAGGTGATCTTATGGACTGAATTGTAGCTCTCCAAAATTAATTCACTGATGCCCTAGCCCCCAGGACCTCAGAATGTGACTGTATTTGAAGATATAAACTTTAAGATGTGATTAAGCTAAAATGAAACTGCTAGAGAGAGCCCTGATCCAACCTGACTGGTGTCCTTATAAAAAGAAAGAACAGATAAAGAGATACCAGTGCTGAGGATGCACAGAGTAAACACCATGTGAAAAGGCAGCAAGAGACTAGTGAACTACAGGAAATGCAAGAGAGGTCTTAAAGGAAATCCCCCTACTAGTACCCTGATCTTGTACTTCAAGCCTCCAGAACTGTGAGCAAATAACTTCCTGTTGTTTATACCATCCACTCTGTGGCATTTTGTTATGACAGCATTAGCAAACTAATACCGGTAGTATGTAATAAACAACTGAAACTTACCCTCAAAGAAGTCTACTCCTCTCCCTAGGTTTCTGGAGGTAATGTCTTCTAGGAGGTAACAGTGTGACTTAAGGCAGGGGCTGGCCATAAAAAAGAGGCAAGTGATACAATTTTGCACGGGAGTTTTGAGTTGTGTGGTATCAGTTCACCCAAAGATAGAGATTAAACACATAGGCAATCAATTAATCATCCTTATGTGACAGTGTCCCAATAAAAGTTCTGAACACCAGTGCTTAAGTGAACTTCCTTAATTGGCAATACTCCATAGGTATTGCCACATATTGATGCCTGGAAAGAAATTTGTTCCGACTCCACAAAGAGAGGACTGGGAAAGCTCCCTTTCTGTTGCTTCTTTAGACCCCACTCTGTGCACTTCTCTTATCTCATTTTATTCTTATCATTACTTATAATAAAGTGTAACCCTGAACATAATAATTTTCAGTATGTCTATGCCTCGTTCTAGAAAATTATCAAACCTGAGTATGGTTTGAGAAACCTTTTAACTTGTAGTTGGTGTCCAAAGTTGGGATGGTCTTGTGTGGACAGTGGTCTCTTGTTGGGAATGCTCCTGTAACTTGAAGTTGGCTAACTTCTGCAATAGATATCACAAAAGATAATCACTAAGTTTTAGCAATCTTGATCTTAATTTATTGGGTAGTCTATTTACAAAGTCTTTTTATAAAATGATTAGAATTTTTTCAAAAAGCAAAATTAGGAGCTAATGATGTCATTTCTAGAGGTGGGTGACATGTATAGTTCTTAATTCTTTTAACAAATACTATAGCAACCCAAAGGCAATTGTAGTTGAACCCTTTCCTCTCTCCCACTTCTTGGATCACACTAATGATAGGAAACAGTAGTAGCTAGTCATGCAGTTTCTGTTGATAAAAAATATTATATGTAAGACTCAGCTCCTAAAATATTTTGTCACCTCCTAAACCTGAGCGTTAAAGACTGTTTTCCTTGAATTTGATGAGGAATGTTTTTTTTACTGTTCCTATAAAAAGCAGTAAGTGCCACAGACAGATTTCTCCCACTGATTTATTTTCAGGGTTTTAGATAATCTGGTTTTAAGATTAAGATTCTCAAAGTTAATATTTCCAGTGTAGTGCTGGGTATAAAGTTGAGAGAAGGTGAACAGTGGGAACAATTGCAAAGAAGAGTGAAAATATAGTTGCATTCTATTTTTAAAGTTCCCTTTTCCTGTGTGTATGTTTGGAACTATTTTTATATCTTCAGTCTTTACCCTTCATACTGGCAGAATTTGTGGGTTTTTTTTTTTATGATTGAGTGAAAGCTACTTCTTTGAGTATATATTCTATATACTCAGAATATAATTCTGAAATTGCATTGAAAACTTTTTTAATTTAAATCCAAGTTAGTTCACATATAGTGTAATACTGGTTTCAGGAGTAGAATTTAGTAATTCATCAGTCATGTATAGCATCACGTATAGTCACGTATAGTACTTGTTGCTCATCCCAACGAGTACACTCCTTAATGCCCATTACCCATTTAGCCCATCCCCCTCCCCCCACCCAACATCCCTCCATAAGCCCTCATTTTATTCACCATATTTAAGAGTCTGTTGTGGTTTGCTTCTCTATTTTTATCTTATTTTTCCTTCCCTTCTCCTATGTTCGTCTTATTTCTTAAATTCTCCATATGAGAGAAATCATATGTCTTTCTCTGACTGATTTATTTCATTTAGCATAATACATTCTAGTTCCATCCCCATTGTTCCACACAATAAAATTTAATTCATTTTAGCTACTGAGTAATACTCCACACGCGCGCACACACACACACACGCACACACACATACTTCATCCATTGATCAGTCAATGGACATTTGTGCTCTTTCCATAATTTGGCTATTGTTGATAGTTCTGCTATAAACATTGGGGTGCATATGCCCCCTTTGAATCAGCTTTTTTATATTCTTTGGATAAATTCCTAGTAGTACAGTTGCTGCATCATAGGGTGGGTCTATTTTTAATTTTTTGAGGAACCTCTACTGTTCTCCTCAGTGGCTGCTCCAGTTTGCATTCCCACCAAAAGTGCAAAAGTATCCCCCTCTCTCCACATTCTCACCAACAGCTGTTGTTTCTTAAGGTGTTAATTTTAGCCGTTCTGACAGATGTGAGGTGGTATTTCATTGTGGGTTTGATTTGTGTTTTCCTGATGATGAGTGATGCTGAGCATCGTTTCATGTGTCTGTTAACCATCTGAATGTTTTCTTTGGAAAAGTGTCTGTTCATGTCTTTTGCCCATTTCTTCACTGGATTATTTGGTTTTTGGGTGTTGAGTTTGATAAGTTCTTTCTAGATTTTGGATACTAATTCTTTATCCAAAATGCCATTTGCAAATATATTCTCTCATTCCATCAGTTGCCTTCTGGTTTTGTTGATTTTTTTCCTTTGCTGTGCATAAGCTTTTTGTCTTGATGAGGTACTAATAGTTCATTTTTGCTTTTGTTTCCCTTGCCTCTGGAAGCATGTCTAGTAAGAAGTTGCTGCGGCCAAGATAAAAGAGATTGTTTCCTGTTTTCTCCTCTAGGATTTTGATGGTTTTCCATCTTACATGTAGGTCTTTCATCCATTTGAATTTATTTTTGTATATGGTGCAAGATAGTGGTCTAGTTTCATTCTTCTCAATGTCACTATTCAGTTTTCCCAACACCATTTGCTGAAGAGACTGTCTTTTTTCCTTTGGATACTCTTTCCTGCTTTGTTAAAGATTAGTTGGCTACATGTTTGTGGGCCCATTCTGGTTTCTCTATTCTGTTCCATTGATCTATGTGTCTGTTTTTGTGCCAATGTCTTGATGATTACAGCTTTGTAATACAGCTTAAAGTCTGGAATTGTCATGCCTCCAGCTTTGGTTTCCTTTTTCAATGTTACTTTGGCCATTTGGGTTTCTTTCTGGTTCTATACAAATTTAGAATTGTTCATTCTAGCTCTGTAAAGAACTCTGACATTATTTTGATCGGGAATACATTGAATGTGTACTTTCGTTTGGATAGTATCGACATTTTAACAATATTTGTTCTTCCAATCCATGAGCCTGGAATGTTTTCCATTTCTTTGTGTCTTCTTCAGTTTCTTTCATAAGCTTCCTATACTTTTCAGTGTACAGATCTTTTACCTCTTTGGTTAGGCTTATTCCTAGGTGTTTTATGGTTTTTGGTGCCATTGTAAATAGAATTGATTCCTTGATTTCTCTTTCTGCTGCTTCATTATTGGTATGTATGTTGATTTTATATCCTGCAACTTTGCCGAATTCATGTATCAGTTCTCACAATCTTTTGGTGCAGTCTTTCTGGTTTTTCACATAGAATATCATGTTGTCTGTGAAGAGTGAAAGTTTGACTTCTTCCTTGCTGATTTGGATGCCTTTTATTTCTTTTTGTTGTCTGATTGCTGAGGCTAGATGTTTCAGTACTATGTTGAACAACAGTTATGAGAGTGGATGTCCCTGTTGTCTTCCTGACCTCGGGAAAACTCTCAGTTTTTCCTCACTGAGGATGATATTAGTGGTGGGTCTTTCATATATATAGCCGTTATGATGTTGAAGTATGTTCCTTCTATTCCTATTTTTCTTGAGAGTTTTTATCTATGATATATTTTGTCAAATGATTTTTCTGCATCTATTGAGAGGATCATGTAGTTCTTATCCTTTCTTTTTAATATGATGTATCGTGTTGATTGATTTGCGGATATGGAACTAGCCTTGCATCTCAGGTATAAATCCCACTATATTGTGGTGAGTAATCCTTTTAATGTATTGTTGGATACAATTTGCTAGTATCTTGTTGAGCATATTCATATCCATGTTCATCATGGAAGTTGGTCTGTAATTCTCCTTTTTAGTGGGGTCTTAGTCCGGTTTTGGTATCCAGGTAATGCTGAACGTATAGAATGAGCTTGAATGTTTTCCTTCCATTTCTATCTTTTGGAACAGCTTCAAAAGAATACATATAAATTCTGTTTAAATGTTTGGTAGAATTCCCCTGGTAAGCCATCCAGCCCTGGACTCTTTTTTGCTGGGAGATTTTTGATTACTGATTCAATTTCTTTACTGGTTATGGATCTGTTCAAATTTCCTATTTCCTCTTGTTTCAGTTTTTGGTAGTTTATATGTTTCTAGGAATTTATCCATTTCTTTCAGATTGCCCAATTTGTTGGCATATAATTGCTCATAATATTCTTTTATTATTCTTTGTATTTCTCTCATGTTTGTTGTGATCTCTTTCATTTTGATTTTATTTATTTGGGTCTTCTACTTTTTGATAAATCTGGATAGGAGTTTGTCAATTTTGTTAATTCTTTGAAAGAACCAGATCCTAGTTTTGTTGTTCTGTTCTACTGTTTTTGTTTTTGTTTTTAATTTCAATATCATTGGTTTCTGCTCTACTCTTTATTATTTTCTTTCTTCTGTTGGTTTTGGGTTTTATTTGCTCTTCTTTTTCCAGCTCTCTTAGGTGTAAGGTTAGGTTGTGCATTTGAGACATTTCTTCCTTCTTTAGGAAAGTCTTGCTTGCTAAATACTTACCTCTTATAACTGCCATTGCTGCATCCCAAAGTTTTGGGGATGTTTTCGTTTAATTGGCTTCCATGTACTTTTTAATTTCCTCTTTAATTTCTTGGTTAACTCATTCATTATTTAGTAAGATGTTCTTTAATCTCCAAGTATTTATGGTCTTTCTAAAATTTTTCTTGTGGTTGATTTTGAGTTCCCTAGTGTTGTGGTCTGAAAATATGCATGGTATGATATCAATCATGTTGTACTTGTTGAAGGCTGAATTGTGACCCAGTATGGGATCTGTTCTGGAGGATGTTCCATGAGCACTTGAGAAGAATTATGCTGCTTGAGGATGAAATGTTCTGAAATGTATCTGTTAGTGGGGTGTTAAAGTCTCCTACTATTATTATGTTATTATCAATGTATTTATTGTTGTGATCGATTTATATATTTTGGTGCTCACAAGTTGGCATAAATATTTACAATTTTTAGATCTTCTTAGTGGGTAGACTTAATTATCATATAACACCCTTCTTCATCTCTAGTTGCAGTCTCTGTTTTAAATCTAGTTTGTCTGATAAACGTATGGCTACTCCTGCTTTCTTTTGATGTTCATTAGCATGATAATTGGTTCTCCATCCCCTCAGTTTCAATCTGTAGGTGTCTTTAGGTCTAAAATGAGTCTTTGTAGGCAGAATACAGATGGGTCTTGTTTTGCTATCCATTCTGATACCTTCTGTCTTTTGATTGGGGCATTAGGCCATTTACATTTAGAGTGATTATTGAAAGATATGAATTTAGTGCCATTGTGTTACCTGTAGAGTTGGTGTATTTGGTGATGTTCTCTGGTCTTTATTGCTTTGAGTCTTTTTTTTTTCCTCCACTCAAAGATTTCCCCTTAAAATTTCTTGTAGGACTGGTTTAATGTTTTCGAATTGCTTTGTTTTTTGTTTGTCTGGGAAACTCTTTATCTTTCCTTCTATTCTGAATGATGGAATTGCCAGATGAAGGATTCTTGGCTGCATATTTTTCTGATTCAGCACATTGAATATTTCTTGCCACTTTTTTCTGCTGCCAAGTTTCTGGGCAGATCTGCTGCAAACCTCATGTGTCTTCCCTTGCAGGTTAAGAACTTTTTTTTCCTTGCTGCTTTCATTATTCTTTCTTTGTCTGTGTATTTTGTGAATTTGACTATTATAACCTTGGTGATGGTCAGTCTTTGTTGAATTTAATGTGAGTTCTCTGTGCCTCTTAGATTTTGATGCCTGTGTCCTCCCTAAGATTAGGGAAATTTTACGCTATAATTTGCTCACATAAACCTTCTGCCCCTTTCTCTCTCTTCTTCTTCTGATATTCCTGTTATATGATTCCTTTTTCTCTGTAATAAGTTGCTGAGTTCTGTAAATCTTTTATCATGATCTTTTGCCTTCATTTCCCTTTTTTTTTCTGCTTCATTATTTTCCGTAATTTATCGTCTATCTCACTGATTCACTGCTCTGCTTCATCCATCCTTGCTGTGATGGAATACAATCAAGTTTGCATCTCAGTTATAGCATTTTTAATTTTGGCCTAACCAGATTTTTATTCTTTATCTCTGAATAAAGGAATTTTCTGGTGTCTTCTATGCTTTTTTCACTGCTCTGCTTCATCCATCCTTGCTGTCATGGAATACGATCAAGTTTGCATCTCAGTTATATCATTTTTCATTTTGGCCTAACCAGATTTTTGTTCTTTATCTCTGCATAAAGGATTTTTCTGGTGTTGTCTATGCTTTTTTCAACCCCAGACTGTATTCCTACAATTGTAGTTTTAAATTCTGGTTCAGAAATCGTATTTATATCTGTATGGATGAAACCCTGGCCATCATTTCTTCCTATTCTTTTTTGGGGAGTGAATTCTTCAACCCTGTCATTTTGGAGATAGAAAGAAATTAAGAAAGAAATGAAAATTAAAAAAAAAAAAACAAATGAAACAAAAAAATAAAATAAAGGAAGCTAGATACTGGGGATGTTTTGTTCTGCTCATTGAGAGAAATTGATAGGAAGAAAAAAGAGGGAAAAAAGTTTAAAAAAAAGAAAAATTAATATAAAAAATTAATAATAATATAGTATAAAATAATATAAAGAAAATAAAATACAATTAAAAATCTGCATTTTCTATTTCCAAGACAGAGAAAGAAAAGAACGAAAAAATAAAACAATATCAGCAAAAACAGAAGCGAGGAAAATGAACAAATGAACAAGCAAACAGAATGAGACATGAATGAAGTTACATCCAGTTTCCCATAGAACTGAAACTTTGCAGCCCACTATAGTCCATAGACTAAGCAAGTGGAAGGAATTTGTTCTGGTCTTCTGGAAGATGTTCCTGGAGGGTCTAAGTGGACAGGGCTTGATGTAACAGCTCCGCTCTCCAGTTGGTGGCACTAATTAGCTCACTGGAGTCATCTGTGTGTGTGTGTGTGCACTAGAAGTGAAAATGACTTCACCCAGCTCTCTAATCTCTGGTATGGGAATTTGTGCCCTCACAGACACAGGATCAAATACCCCTCCTTTGTCTCAGGCCTCTGTCACTCCCCACCTCTACTCTGCCCATGTCCAAGCTGTCTGCCTATCAGGTGGCACCTCCCTCTAGAGTTATAGCTGAGATGGGGCTGTGTATCAAAATCCCATACTTCAGATACCCCCACAGCTTGGACCCATGCTGAATCTCTGGAAGAGGGTCTCATAGAGCAATGGACAGGTCTGGCTTATCCCAGAAAACATTCACATGATCATGCAGTCACAGAGGCTCAGAGTTTACGGTAAATCACAACACACAGCGGATGCCAGGTTTTGCTGCACTCTTTGGAGTCTTTGTTCCAATATCAGTAAAGGTGACTGCTTTCTGGGGTCTGCAAGGACTTTTTCCCACGGGAAGATTGTGTAGTCTCTACAAAATGCACTCTAAACAGAGGAACTGCCTCTCTCTATGTGACACATGGACCCCTCAGACCATGCTGCCTGTTCCTGGTGATTTGGCCTACTTTCTCACTAATGCATTACCAGGCACTGAAACTCCAGACTCTGTGCTCCACTATTTATAGAATCCTGGTGGTAGTGAAACCCTCTCCTTTCTCCCATAAATCGTTTTGGGGAACAGATTTCTTGTTCAGTCCCCTGCAAATGTTTTCACTCTTTTCTCTCTCTGTCTCCACCTTCTTTCAGGGGTAGTGCTTTTCTTGCATGACCCCAATGCACTGCACTCCCCCTTTCTCTTTCTGTCCTCTCTCTCTGAACTCAGCTCCCTACCCTCTGAGGCACAGAGGTTTTTTTCTCTCCCCCAGTTCACATCTCTACACCAAGTACCTGTCAAATTCTATGGCTCAAATTATGCAGATTGTAGCATTCATCCTTAGGTTAATTTCTAGGTGTTCAAAATGGTTTGGTGCTGATTTAGCTGCATTTCAGGGACAAGATAAGCTCAGGTCCCCATACTACTGCACCATCTCAATTCTATTTGACATTGCATTTTTAAAATAATTTTTTTAATATTTATTTTTGAGAGAGAATGAGCACAGGGGAGGAACAGACAGAGAGGGAGACACAGAATGTGAAGCAGGCTCCAGGCTCTGAGCTGTCAGCACAGGGTCCTATGTGGGGCTTAAATTCATAAACTGTGAGATCATAACCTGAGTCGAAGTTAGATGCTTAACTGACCGAGCCACCCAGGCATCCCTGAAATTTCATTATTAAAGTTAGTTTTCCCTGAGATAAAACTTGAAACAGATTCATTCAAAACATATTTTCGAGATGCCATATCTAACACTAAAGTCTTTTTTTTCCCACAGAGTGCATAAGGCTCTTACTGACAATCAATAACCATTAACTTTAAATATTAACCATTCATTAGTTTTTTCATTCATTCATTTTTCCCTCTTTTGCTTACATTGATTGTTAGATTTAGGTTTGTTATTTAATGCTTATCTGGGCAATTGCTTAGGGATGGAATATGGTAAAACTCTTATGGTAGTTGGATTGTGGTAGAGATGTTCTACTATTTCCTTAGTCCATGGAACATATGAACTTTTCTTCACTACTCTCCTTTTTGTCTCTGCCTTCAGACATATTAATTTACCATGATTTTGCAGACCAATGGAACGGTTTTGATATTCTTTCTGAATCTGTGTCTCATCTGTATGATGCTTTTTCTGAACCTCAGTTTCTCATCTGTAAATGTGAACAGTACCTGTAAGAGTTCTTCTGAAGAGTAAATGTGATCACAAATAAAAAGCATCCAACTTAACATGTGAACTGAAAAAATAAGGTTGCTTTCCATACTCATTCTCTAAGTACTTTCTCTGAGAGTGAAACCTGGTGAATTTTCTTTTTGAAAATATTGGGATAAAGTGTACATAACAAAAAATTTTCTATTTTAACCATTTTTAAATGTGCAGTTCTGTGCATATTAAAAATTTCCACTTGTAAGCAGCTTTTTATAAACCTTGGAAATGCACAAAAACATTCTATATTCTTGTTATTTATTCCTTTTAGACATGCATTTGGAGAAATTTGAGGTAAAGGTGTCCGCTAAGTCCCCTTCAGAATATTTAACATAAAAATCCCTAGGGTTTGTTTAATATAAAATCCCTGCCCACACTGCTGGGTAGACTATCAAAATGCTGTGATTGTTAACTTTTCCTCTAGTGAAACTAGACAATGTAGTATTACTTACACTTATCACTGAGATGTCTTCTGTGTACTTGTCCTTACATGGCTACACTTAGCTAGGCTTTTCCTCATTGGCTTAAAGAAAATTATTCTCTTAAGAAAGAAAATTCAATATTACTTTGAGACTTCCTATCTGAAAGCATGTCTCATAAACCACGTTGTCAGTTTAATTCCATATAGCAGAACTAAAACACACATTGTCCTACAACTAAGAAATGAAAAGGTTTGTATTGACACAGCTAAGACTGCAGTAAACCCAGGACTAGAACCCAGGATGTTTTATACCCACAAGTTGCTGTCAGTCATTTTATTTCGGAAATTTAGCTAAAGCTTTTTTTTTTTAAGACAAATGAATAATTAATAGACTAGACAGTGGAAGACTTTATTCCTGCTGTAAATCAGTCTACCTATAAATGTGCCTTTCATCTAATAATATTAGCTGTTTGAGAAAGTTTAAATCTGATGGAATTTTTTTTTAATTTTTTTTAACGTTTATTTATTTTTGAGACAGGGAGAGACAGCATGAATGGGGGAGGGTCAGAGAGAGAGGGAGACACAGAATTTGAAACAGGCTCCAGGCTCTGAGCTGTCAGCACAGAGCCTGATGCGGGGCTTGAACTCATGGACCGCGAGATCATGACCTGAGCCGAAGTCGGATGCTTAAACGACTGAGCCACCCAGGTGCCCCTAAATCTGATGGAAATTTAAGAAGACACTAATGTAGTTTGTCTCCTCAAACTGTGTAAATAAACTAAACTCACTTATATGTCACATTACAAAAAAATATCCTAGACTTCATTTATTTTATTTTTCTAATTCTGCCCATTTCCTTAATACACAGTGGCTAGCAAGATTGGATGAAAATATTTTGAATATTGCTATTGAAAAATGATAATTAGAAAGTCCTAGGGGTGCCTGGGTGGCTCAGTCAGTTAAGTGACCAACTCGATTTCGGCTCAGGTCACGTTCTTATGGTTGTGGGATCAAGTCCTGTGTATGGGTCCATGCTGATTGTGGGCCCTTCTTGGTATTCTTTCTCTCCCTCCCTCTCTGCCCATCCCCTGTTCACATTCTCTCTCTCTCTCTCTCTCTCTCTCAAAATAAATAAGCTTAAAAATATTTAAGAAGTAGAAAGTCCTATTACTCTATACCTATGACCCACAATATAAGTTGATAGAGAGTTAGAAATTCACTTATTTCTGTGCCCCAAATAGAAGCAATTTTATCAAGTATCTTTGAAGAGGCAGCCTTAGCAGGAGATTCAACTCTAACACCATGTAATTCTCAAGTATTTTCCATTAAGAATTTCAGACTGGAAAACTAGGAATCAGCTCAGTGGCAATGAATTAAGAATCATGTCTTCCCACGCAAAACCTTTATTTCAGATGACCTCAAGGAAGGCAAAAGTTCACGACTGTTCCAACTTCTAAAGTAACCCACAAATCACCAGGATACTCAGAAGAAATATTCTTCATTGCTCATTTCAGATGTGGGCCGAAGAAGATGTTTTCATCTTCTTTTCATCTTCTTTCATCTTCTTTAGATGTTGTCTAAAGACAACAATGGGCAAGATAATTTATCCCAGAATGCAGACCTAGAACTGCTTGATGAGCTTAGCAAACGGAATCCAGTTTGAGTATTTAATTTCTACTCAGGGGAATTTGATAATTATTTTGGGCTAATAACTACTGTGTGCTTCCCTTTCTCCCTTGCTTAAATGGGTGACTTTAATATAGTTTTCCTATTCCTGCTCTACCACTGTGTATGGGAGGGGGAGTCATAGGTAGATCAATTATCTTTTATTATGGAGATCTCCAGAAAACGTAGTCATGGCTGAGTTTGTTAGAGGCTACTGTACTCAAAAACATTGGACTGGAGATTGTGTCTTGAAGTGAGAGTGTGTTTCAAGATAAAAATAAGGGTTCACATAAATACACATATTTTTGTAACAAAAGAAGAAACTGATGACACCGAATACTAAGATTCTTACAATCTGTGTTCTATCCTTGTAGAGAAGCAGTAGGCACTCACTGTGCATTGAGCTATGAAAACATTCTTTTTTAAAAAATGTTTTATTTATTTATTTATTTATTTATTTGAGAGTGAGTGTGTGAGCAGAGGTAGGGGACGGGCAAAGAGAGAGGAGGAGAGAGAGAAAATCCCAAGCAGGCTCCATGCTGAGCATGGAGATGTGGGGCTCAGTCTCACCACCGTGAGATCATGACTTAAACCAAAAATTGAGAGTCAGACACTTAACCACTGAGCCACCCAGGTGCCCCTAGTGATGAAGACATTCTTAAGTTTTGCTTTCCAACACTAACCCTATGCGGTTACTGAACACTTGGAATGTGGCTAATGGAAATGAAGGACTGAATTTTTTATTTTAATTAAATGTTAATACAGCTACTACATTGGATCACACAATTTTTAAGTAAGGGTTTTGTTTTTCAGGGCACGTGTCTTCTCAGTGAAACACTACTATTTCCAAATTCCTTTTGCCTAGGTTTGGCTGTGGTTAGGTAAACTAAAATTTGCTAAAGAGATTCAAAGAACCCCACAATGCATAAAACTTCTAGATCATGCCGGTTAAAGGAAGGTATATTGTTGTGTTTCTTTCCTTCTTTATAACTGGTTAGAATACAGACAGCTGAGTCACCTTCAATCATGTGAATGAGGGCATCGCCTTGGGGATGTCAAATAAGATAGACAACTTTGTAAAATAAGATTTTAGGCCTGTTTAAGCTACCAATATTTGGGGATTTGGGTACCAATTAATAAGCCTACATTTGATTTCCTTTTCTTTTTAATATATTCTTCCTGGGATTTGCTGCAATTCCTGAATCTAAGGGCTTGGGTATTTCCTCAAGTATAGAAATTTCCCAGCCAGTTCTTAAAAGTCTATCTACTTTCTCTAGTCTTCTGGAAATTTAATGGAATATATGTTATGAGGGACGCCTGGGTGGCTCAGTCAGTTGAGCATCTGACTTCATTTCAGGTCATGATCTCGCGGTTTGTGAGTCTGAGCCCCGCATCGGGCTCTGTGCTGTCAGTTCAGAGCCTGGAGCTTGCTTTGGGTTCTGTGTCTCCCTCTCTCTGCCCTCCACCACTCACACTCTGTCTCTGTCTCTTAAAAAATGAATAAACGTTATAAACTTTTTTTAAAAAGTCTACTTTCTCTAGTCTTCTGAAAGTTTAATAAAATATACGTTATGAAATATATTAGCATTCCATCCTTATTAATTTCTCTGGCATATTTTCTATTACTAGATAGAAAAATCTCTCCTGATGATGCCTCCTTGTGGAAAGAAAAAAAAAAAAACTTAAGGCAACCTGATTATATTCATACATGAAAACATCCCTCACGACCTTGTAACATGAGACCACTTAATCAGACTGTATGCTTGTGTGTTACCATATATAGGAGACAAAGAAGTAGAAACTATGTAAAAAACTACACCATGTGGTGTCCAGGGCTCAGTTCTTCGGGTATGAACCCAACTGAGTGGTGATGGCACAAATAAAGATGCTTCCTGGAAAGAAAAGCATCAGTGTCATGACTGTGCGAGAATCCTGCTACATCCTGAGTTGTATCTTGACATTGTTCTTCAGTTTTCTAATCAGTCATCTATGCATTATTTGACATTGAGATCTTAATTTCAGTGTTTATACTTAGAGAATGTCTCTTTGGTTCTCTTTCAAATTCACTTGTTTTCTTGTTTTTATAGTATAATTTTCCCGGTAGGAATCCTAGTAGCCTCTTTTATTTTTTAATATTGTAAACATAGTAATTGTTCCATGATGGAGAAGTTCTACATAACTACATCTAATGGTAAATTTAATTCTCCTGTTTGTTTTTCTTGCTGTCTTGATATGATGCCTGATTCCTGTGTATTGTTAAACTTTGAGTTGTGAACTCATGATTAATGGAGGCTTTTCCAAAGTTATTTTGAGATACCTCAATCAAGAGTGAGTACATTTCTGTGTTCATTTACTCCATTAAGATCTTTGGACAAGTTTCAAGCCATTTCCATTTCCCAGGGGGTTTCACTTTACCATACTGTTAATACAAATTCAAGTGAGACTCAAAGGTGTATTCCACGATCTTCAAAGGCTAACGTTTATCTGTAGCCTAAGCTTCATTGTGCCGCTGTGGTAGCCATCTTCTCTTCCATTTTGGACCCCAAGGATAATCTGTTTTGTGCTCACTTGCTTATTTGAATGAACGGATGTTGGCCCATTGATACTCAGAATTTGCAGGTGTTTTATACTGGTATATTTTTAGGAATATAATTTAGAGTGGATATAAAATTTTCGGATGAAATCTAAAATGAAAATTAACTTTGGCCCTTGCATATAGTTAATTTACTCATGGTTTTCTCACCCCAATGATTTGTATGTGCGTGTCATGTATGTAATCTTTAGTAGACATCCACTATTCACATAAGACATGTTCATGGATCTTAGAACTTCCTTTTTTTTCATATTTGTCTACATAGTCCTAACATTAGGCAATTTTGAAAACGATTACTCTTTCTATATTTGTTGGTTTATTTACTCATTTATTTATTCATAATCACTAATTCACCAGTTATTTATTGAGGATATTGTATGTTCCATGCAGTCTAATTGCACAGGGAAATCCTAGCAGGCTAAGTTAGGCAATTCAGGGTTTTTGTTGTTGTTGTTTTGGGTTTTGCTTATTTGTTTTTTAAAATCATGAACTGCTTGTTTATTATTTTTTATTATTTAAAATTGAGAAAGAGTGAGAGAGAGGCAGGGAGAGAGGAAGAGAGAATCCCAAGCAGGTTCTGCTCTGTCAGCATAGCACCTGACATCAGGCTTGATCTCATGAACTGTGAGATCCTGACCTGAGCTGAAATCAAGAGCTGGATGCTTAACCAACTAAGCCAACCTAAACTGCTTAATTAAATTTTTTTTTTCTGTGGGTAAAAAATTCACCAAATAAAAAATAGTTTCCAAATATATCTTAATATTTGTGAATTTATATTACAAATACTTGCTCTAATTTGAGTCATCATCAACATTAAAATTAGTATAGCTTCATATTATTCTGACTCAATAATGCCTCCTCTATGTATTTATGTAAATGGATTATAAAATGTGCTTGGTACCTTATATTAGAGTGTAGATATTAATAAAGCTGAACACCAGTTGTACCTAGGATATAAAAATAATTAAATTTAATCCGGTCAAGTTCTCTATTTCTCTATGGGCAAAAATTTTTACTTGTGGTTTTCCTTACTGTTATAGAATCAGACCGTGATTTTGCAACATGGGGCATTTTTTTGAAAGTGATGTAACATAGATAAATGTAAAAAGGTAAATGCACAAGTTGCCATACCACAAAGGCAACAGTGATTCCCAGTGCTTGCCATATGCTCCCATATTTAATAAACAGCTTTTGACATAAAGTCATTTTTGGCACGACATGTGCAGCCATGTGACATGCTGCACCTGAAACACAGTTCCCCAGGTAGTTTCATGCAATAAAAGCAACTCTTTCTTTGGCCCTTTCTGTTTTGTGTTTATTTTTTTAAGTCCATTTATGCTCACTTCAAATCCCTTGCCCTGTATTCTCTCCATGTGAATCTGGAATAATTACTCAAACAATATTCCTGACATGTTGTAACATACCCACGTTAATGTCCACCATGTATCTTGTCTTTTCTTTTGTTGTTAGACACTGTGACCCACAAAGAAAAACTTACGATAATCATTTTACTTCAGTAGCTGAAACTTTTTAGCACTGATTTCATGTTATTTTGACTTTCGTCCTTCTGCACATCTTATAAATTAAATTGATATTCATTTGCACCTGTACACTGAACAGATTACAAATTAAGGATGAAACAAAATACTTGGTGTAAAGCATAAGTGGCAGTTGGGTAGTATAGGTATTGAGTTGCATCACAAGGAAAAAAGAAAATCTTGTGGTCACAGATGGTGAACTACAGGAAATAATATTGCTTTCCAGCTCTCCACAGGCCTCGCTGCTGAACAACAAGAAAACAAAGATAATAGAATACTGCATAAAATGAGATCATAGTCTACACTTGGACAGGCAGGGACACCTAAATGACATCTGGTACTGGTGCTAAGCCTTGGCACGGATGGCCATGAGATGATTCTCTCTGAGTATGTCCTGTGATGTCAAATTCCACCGAGATAAAATACATAGTAGTACACGGTATAATTTTTTGGTACTCTGAACTAGTAGGACTGATTTAGTATTTTATTTTCCTCCCAAAGTCGTAGCAACATACATTCCATTAGTACACCTGTTAGTGATATTAAGCAATAAAGTCTTTAAAAAATAGAAATGAATAAGATTCATCCTTACAAATTATTCTAAAAGAAGATCTGATAATATTTTGTATACAATATATATTAAGAAACCTGGGAGTTTTAGTCAAAACCGTTAAAAACTTAGTGATTCAATGTACATTTACCTAAATTTATAGGTATTACCTAGAAGTTCAACTTTGGGAACGTTGATGTCATGAGACTTTTAATATTCTATAAAATATAATTTGATGCCAATGTCAGATACACTAATATGATTAACCGTTTTTTTTTAAAATTATACAACACTTCTTATGAGGGAAGGAATAATGTAAACTGAGAATAAGAGTTTTCAGAGACAATCAGACCTGTATTAAATTCTGATTCCATCTGTCGCTTGTGGTGGTTATTATATGCTACTTCTTTGAGCTTTAGTTTTCTCATCACTAGAATAGAACTAGGGATAACTACCCCCATAAAATTGCTATAAAGATTCAAAATATGACATCTATTGGCACTCAGTGCATGCCATCTTGGTGGACAAGATTTCCTATATTCTAGCATTCATTACTGTTTTTTGATATCTTGAAAAATGAAGAACAAGGATTCTCCTGGTTATATATGACTTGATTCTTTATTCTGCTGTATCCTATAAGTATGGATGTAAGAAAGTATACGAATTCTCTTAACATATTTTCCAAATATTTTATTTCATATTATTATCATTGTTGTCATTTGGAGTATAAAACATGTGATGATATTATCCGGGATAACAGAAGGACTAATTTTTTTTAAAGTCAATATTATCTATTAATTATTCTAAATCTTGAAAATGGCTCTCAGATTTCTCTAGCAAAAGTCAATCTCTTTCATTTTGTGATATATACCACATATTGGCTTCTGATATAGATAAAATGAATATAAAATCCACACATAAACTATCTTGAGATATTTGGTCATCCATTATACTGGGTGTTTCTGTGAGGGTGTTTTTGGTTAAGATTAACATTTAAATGGTAGACTGAATAAAGCAGATTGCCCTCCATAATGTGAGTGAACTTCATCCAATCAGTTGAAGGTCTGAATAGAAGAAAAGTCTGATCTTCCCCCTCAATAAAGGAAAAATTCTTCCTGATGGCCTTTGAACTTGAATGCCTTACAGACTTATGAAATATGCTGATTCAATAATGAAGAATTCCTAGGTGATCAGAATTTCTTTTTGGAGTAGAAATAAGGTTTGCTTTAAGAAGATACAAACTACACAAAATAGAAGAAATTTGCTGAGCAATCTGAATATAGTTTATTCCCACATGTTTCCTTTTATATCTGGTTTTCCTTCACTATTTTAACTATTTCATTTTCTTCCTTTTGTCATTTTTGATGAGAAATCCACTATAATTCTTAACATTTTTCTTCTCTTATTTTTTCCTCTAGCTTCTTTCAAGATTTCCACCTTGTTTTAGGGTTTCTGCAGTGTGAGTATGATGTGTGTAGGTACAGATTTTTTGGTATGTCTTTTGCTTTGTGTTCTCTGAGCTTTGTGTATTTGTGGTTTGGTATCTGTCATTAATTTTGAAAACAAATTCAGCCATTATTTCTTTATAAATATTTCTTCTATTCCCTTCTCTACTATTCTTATTTTGGTATTGCAATTGTTCATATTATACCTTTTGAAATTACACCACAGTTCTTTGATTTTCTGTTCTGTTCTTATATTAGTTTTTCTCATTGTATTTCAATTTGATAAGTTTCTATTGGCCTATCCTCAAGGTCACTGATTTTCTTTTTCCTCAACTGTCTCCAGTTAATTGATAAGCCCATCAAATCCACTCTTTATTTCTAATAGTTTTATTTTATTTTATTTTATTTTATTTTATTTTATTTTACTTTATTTTCTTTATTTTATTTTACTTTATTTTATTTTGAGAACGTGTAAGTAGGGGAGGGGGACAGGGAATGAGAGAGAGAATCTTACGTAGTTTCCATGATCAGAATGGACCTCAATGTGGGCCTCCATTCGAGGACCCTGGGATCATGACCTGAGCAGAAATCAAGAGTTGGACACTCAGATGACTGAGCCACTCAGGTGCCCCTGTGATAGTCTTTTTAGATTTAACATTTTTTTAGTGTTTTAGGTTTAGCATTTCTTTTTTTACTAGAGTTTCCATCTCTCTGCTTATATTACCTATCAGCTTCTGCATGTTGCTTACTTTTACCATTTGAGATCTTGAATTTAGTTACAGTTATAGTCATAGTTATATGAAATTCTCCGATAATTCCATCTCTGTGTCTCATTCTAATGCTTGCTTTGTCTCTTCAGACTTCTTTTCCCCTTGCCTTTTAGCATGTAATATTTTAGTTGAAAGCTGGACATGATATATCAGGTAATGAGAAATGTGAGAAATAGGCCTTTAGTGTGGTTTCATGTTAATTGAGTTAGAGTAGGGCAGTGTTTAATGTTTGCTATAGCTTTATATGTTAACTTTCTCTAATGTCCTTATTTTTTTCTTCTTTATTATTTTTGAGTTTCCCTAAAAATCTTAAATGGAATCTGCACCTCGCAGTCCTTTCAGCTGTAATCCATTATTGTAGTCTGGAGCCCTGGTGAGGTTGTGACAGGTAAATGAAATCTGTAATCTCGTGATTAAATTTCAATCTTTCAGTGGTTCTCTGTCCCTGGACTGTGACCTCCACAAAAGTTTCTCAGCTTTCATTCCTCTCTTAGGTGAGACAGGAAGACCAGAGACAGATGGGGATGGGTCATTTCCTTTCTCTATCTTGGAGAAGCCTTTAGAAGGTCTTGTCCCCAAAATAAGCCTTTATTTTAGTGAATATTTTAGCATTATTTCTTTAAAAATCAGTATTCTCACACTCCTACCAAAATAGGATTTATCTTGACTTTTCAGATTGAGAACTTGGTGGGCATTTCTGGAGGCAAAATGCATAAAAATATGGGGACCCCATGAAAACTACAGGCCCTGCACCCAGGGTTCTCTCCCTCACGCTCGTACTCTGCCTTCCGCAGTTCACCCAAGTTACTATTTAAGTGTGCCCACCAATTTTAGGCTTCAGCAGCTCTGTTCCAGAGAAGCTGCTATGTTTCATTGTATTCACTTGTCTGTACAGAGCCCAGGGTGGTAATTTGCTTTGTAAGCACAATTCTCTGAGGAGTTTGAGAAAATACACTGTTTACAATTTGCGTAAAATTTTTCTTAGGATTCAGGTGAGGACCTCAAAGTTCTTTACATGTCAGAGCGGAAACATGTTTCATTGTTGCCATTTCTGAATTTTTTATTTGTATATATATATAGTAAATGGTTAAATTTTATCATCAAGTGTTTTCTTTCTTTCAAGTAGGGCTTATTAGTATGAATACAAAGTCTTTTGTCCAAATCAAGACATGTGTAACAAAGAAAAGAGAACTCTTAATACCAATATTGAACTATAGGCATAAATGAATTTGGGTAAACTGTGAAATAGGGTCACCCCATATTTTATCTGAGTTCTTGCATACATGACATATTTTTTTTTATGTATGAATGACAGTTTTCTTGATCACATGTCATAGTATTAAAAAATGTTTGTTGGGGCGCCTGGGTGGCTCAGTCAGGTAAGTATCTGTATTCGGCTCAGGTCATGATCTCACAGTCCATGGGTTTGAGCCCCACATCAGGCTCTGTGCTGACAGCTCAGAGCCTGGAGCCTGCTTCCGATTCTGTGTCTCCCTCTTTCTCCGCCCCTCCCTTGCTCATGCTCTGTCTCTCTTTGTCTCAGAAATAAATAAAAACATTCAAAATATTAAATAAAGTAATAAATAATGTTTGTGTAACAGTTCACTTTATTTTTGACATTGAATTTTGGATACTGAAAAGTCTGAGTTTGGAATGATTTTTACTGAGTAATGACAATTTCCAGAGGATTCTTTAATTATATTTTAAGTGTAAAAATTGTTATCATGATATGCTTAGTAGTAAATTATTTTCATCAGTTTTTCCTAGGACACAGGTTTTTTAATCTGTAATATCATTTATCTATATATGTATATGTGTATTTCTATGTGTATATAAATTATATTTTTCATCTCTGTTCTTGGTTCTATTTGTTTTTTTAGGGATGTAAACTGTACTTATTTGAATCTCCCTTTCTTCCATATCTAGCATCATTTTTCTGATCTTCTTTATCTGTTGCTTAAATTTCAATCTGTTTTGTAGAACTTTTTTAAAAATACTTATTTTTGAGAGAAAGACTGAGTGTGAGCAGGGATGGGCAGAAAGAGAGGGAGACACAGTGTACGAAGCAGACTCCAGGCTCTGAACTGTTCGCACAGAACCCAAAACGGGGGCTCAAACTCGTGAACTGTGAGCTCATGACCTGAGCCAAAGTCGGACACTTAACCAACTGAGCCACCCAGGTGCCCCATTTTGTAGAACTTTTTAAAAGACTGTCTGCTTGTCTTTGGTAATATTGCTCTTATTTTGGTTTTATTAATGATTCTATTTTTCTGTCTAGTAATTTTGTCAGAGTACATCCAATCTCCTTATTTTGCTTATCAGTTTCTTTTTAATATCCCTCACTGTGCCTTTGAAAAAAAATTTTTTTCCACAAAACTGACTTGCAATCATTAATTACTTGGAGTATGGAGAACTGTATGTCTGAAGATTTGGGGAAGTTAATTCTACTTCTAATGTTTATAACTCAGTTAAAAATATATTTTGGGGTTGGTATAATGCTGGTTCTTTTCAGGTTATTATTTCTTTTTAAATGAGGACAGGTCCATCCAAGCCAATACTTTGCAGAAGAATAGAGATGGGGATTAATGCTCATTGGGGCAATAAAAGATTGGTGTGGCTCAAGGGGAAGCCTTTATATAATCTGCTTATGTGATTGGTCATCTATATTTGCTCATCTGTCTCTGAGCATCACTGATAGAACATATATTATTTATTTTACCTCCTTCAGCTTTTCTTCATTTTTTGCTATACTGAATTGAGGCCATGAAAAGATATTCCTGCCTGGCTTCTTGTATAGCTTGTTACAGCATTTAGATAAAGACTCATCACATTTGATGAGCCTTTTAAGACTATGTTTTAGAAAAATCTGCACGCTGCCTGAGGCCAAGAAGGTATGTAGCAGTTCTATATACACATCTTGATTTTGACAAAAATTTTATTTTATTTGGCAGATACTGTTTGTTAATTGCGATTTGAAGTTGAGGATATTTACTTCTCTATTTGGTTATTATCAGTGAGTGTTAGAGGAAGAGAGGAAAATAAAAACACTTTTGCCACATTCACAGCATTAAGGGAAAGCTTGAGGAACGACTTTTAACATTCCATAATATATCTCACTCAACACTCCAAATTAATAAGCAATTAAGTGAAAAAGGTGAACTATGCAAGTTTGTCAGTTTTCTTGTTCTAACTCAACTGCCCTAATCTCTGTTCCAAAGTCACTCAGTTCTTCTTCAAAGAGGTAACTAATTATAAATTTCTTATGTATCTTCCCAGAAAGTCACTGCAGTTATAAGCATATAATATGATAAAATATTAATAAACTAATAGGTAAAAGGAATACATATATAAATATTAATTATAAAAATGTACAAAGAATGTGTCTAGGTGCACTAGTATAGGGGTAAAAGTGTAGGGGTGTATATACAAGATCTATACCTAGAGCATATTTTATACTATATTTTTTTGTACTGAATGTACTTGGAGAGCATTTCATATCAATATATTACTTTCACTGCCCTATAATACTCCATTAAATACATAGACAGTAATTTGTTGAATCCGTGCTCTATTGTATTGGTACATACTTAACTTGCTTTAATATTCTTTCTAAATTGTGAATTCTGGGCAAATACTTTAGGGATGGGGGGAAGAGAGAGAAAGAACTAATACATTAAAGTAGCCTACTTCACAATTAAGTGTGAAAATAAAAGTTGCATCTAATTCCAAGGCATGAAAAAATTATAAAATGCTACTTTTAAACTCATGTCAAGGATATTTCCACTTTTAAGACACTTTTGAGTCATAGTTGTCATTTGAAACAAACTTGGAAATGCCATGTGTAATTAGGACACAACCAGGAAGTAACTTAAATTCATTTAGTAAGTGAAAAAAACAGCTCAAGAATGCATAGTTATCTCAGATGAACCGAGGTGGTTAATCAAGTCCCCACAAATGTCAGACAGGTAATAGACAGCTCCCATCAGAAGACTCCATCCTTACAACTATTCATTTCCTAGAACATTTCTCATTTATGACAGTCACAGGAAAGTCTAAGCTACAGTTGCTTGCTAGTGTAATTGACTGAAATTGTTTTTCTGCACAAAGAAATATAAAGTGGTTGGAGAAAAATAACAGCTGTAACAGTCTTTTGAAGATTTTTCAAATGTCGGTAACAATTCATTAGAAATTAGAACATTGGAGAGCACCTGGTTGGCTCAGTGGGTTAAGCATCTGATTCTTGATTTCAGCTCAGGTCATGATCTCACAGTTCATGAGATCAGACCCTGTGTGGGGCTCTGCACTGACACCACAGAGCCTGCTTGGGATTCTCTCTCTCTCGCTCTCTGTGGGATTGTGGGTGATCATCTCCCATGCTTGAATGCTCAGTCTCAGGCCAAGTTGTTTGGCAGAAATCAGTACTTTTTCAGAACATTGGAAGGTGCCCACAACTGGCACTAGTGTATTTTTTGTCACTTCAAGCACCTATGGACAGTCCTTTGCTTTTCCGTACTATAGTGAACTTAGGAATGCTTTGCTTCCTTCTAGGTCAGGCTGCCTGCAGACAGAGACCCTTTCCTCTGCTGCCTTATTGCCAGTTACATTAAATACAGTAGATGACAAGAGTTTATTCATACTGTATTGTAGTCAACATCTGTCAGTGATAGTGAAAGTTGTCCTACACAATAACCCTCCTCTCTTGTCTCCCTCACACCTGCCATGAAGGTTTTCAAAGGTAAGTGCTGATTAATTTATTTTTCTTTATATTTCATATTTTCTTTATCATTTTGTATTATATTAGAGTATTGTAATCATTTTTATGTGAATAATTTTGGGCTGTGGAATGAATCTCTGAGTTTCCACTGTTTCTTATAGGGAAACTTGCTTTGATATACAAGTGCTTTGGATTACAAGCATGTTTCTGGAACAAATTCTCACAAACCAAGGTTTTACTGTAAATAAACCTTTAAAAGTGTTATAAAATTGGGCACAACTTATAAGTAGTTTTTGTTTTTCATAGTGGTTGGGGATTTGAAGTAAAATTGAAACTGGATAATTCTTCGCCTGCCAACCAGGAGTTAGTAGGAAGCCATGCTGAGAGGTTACACAAGCAATTTGATACAGAGTGTAAGACCAAAGCACTGAAGGGGGACACTAGGGGTGATAGTTCTTAGAAAGTTACTGCAAGTTGTACTCAAAGCACTGGAGTGAGAATCTACCTATCACCCCAATGCCCTGAACATAACTTTTAAGTATCAAAACAAAAATAAAATAAACTGTGGTTAGTGCAAAAGGATCATTCATAGAGCTAGAAGAAAAAATTAAGGGCCTACTATGTGAAAGCAAAAGCGTTAGAAACTTTTCTGTTGCTATCTTTAAAATCTGTGAGAATTATTTCTTATTATTTTTAATGTGAATATACAACAATGATTCAACATTTACATACATAATAAACTGCTCACCATAAGTATAGTACCATCTGTCACCATACAAAATTATTACCATATTATTGATTATATTCCCTATGCTATATTTGACATCCAATGTCAACTTATTTGTTTTATAATTGGAAGTTTATACCTGTCAATCCCCTTTATGTATTTTGCCCATCACCTCACTCCTTTCCCCTCTAGCAACGACCAGTTTTTCTCTGTATTTGTGAGTCTTTTTCTGGGTAGTATGTTTACTCATTTGTTTTGCTTTTTTAGGTTCTACTTATAGGTGAAATCATCTGGTATGTGTCTTTCTCTGACTTATTTCATTTAGCATAATAATCTCTAGATCCATCCATGTTGTCACAAATGTCAACATTTAATTTGTTGTTATGGCTAATATTCCATTGCATATATGTAGCACATCTTCTTTATCCATTAATTTTTTGATGGATACTTGGATTGCTTCCATACTATTGTAGATATTGCTGCAATGATCATAGGGGTGCATACATCTTTAAAAGTAGTGTTTTAGTTTTCATTGGATAAATACCCAGAAATGCAATTGATGGATCATGTGGTATTGCTATTTTTAATTTTTTAAAGAAACTATATTTTTTCCATATTTGCTGTAACAATTAGTGTTCCCACTAACAGTAAATAAGGATTCCCTTTTTGCTATATTTTCTCCAAAAGTTTATTTCTTGTTTTTTTTTTTTTTTGATAGTACCCATTTTGACAGGTGTGAGGTGATATAATGGTTTTGATTTGCCTTTCCCTGATAATGATATTGAGAATTTTTCATGTGTCTTTCTGACATCATACAACTCTTTGGGAAAATGTCTATTCATGTTCTCTTCCCATTTTTCCGATTATTTAATCAGGTTGGTTGGTAATTGATTAATCAGTGTTAAGTTATATTCATGATATGTTTTGGATACTAACTCCTTATTGAATATATCATTTGCACATATTTTCTCACATTCTGTAGGTTGTCTTTTTGTTTTGTTGATGATTTCCTTTGATGTGAAAAAGGTTTTAGTTTGATGTAGTCCCAGTTGTTTGCTTTTATTGCCCTTGCCTGAGGACACAGATCCAAAAAAGACTGATGTCCAAGAGTTTACTGCCCATTTTTTTTCCTTTCAAGAGTTTTATGTTTTACACTTAAGTTTTTAACCCATTTTGAGTTTATGTTTATATAGAGTGTGAGAAAGTGATTTTTGTTTTTGTCCAAATTTCCTGATACCATTCATTGAAAAGATGATTTTTCCCCATTGTGTGTTCTTGCCTTCTTTGTCCTAGATTAAGTGACCATATAAGTGAGCTTTCTATTATGTTACTTATATTGATCTATATATTTTTGTGCCAGCATCATACTGTTTTGATTATTATAGCTTTGTTAGTGGTTTGAAATCTGGGATTGTGATACCTTCAATTTTGTTCTTTTTTCTTAAGATTGTTCTGTCTAGGGGCGCCTGGGTGGCTCAGTCAGTTAAGCATCCAACTCTCAGTTTCAGCTCAGGTCATGATCTCACAGTTTGTGAATTTGAGCCCCATATTAGACTCTGCACTGATAACATGGAACCTGCTTGGGATTCTCTCTCCCTCTCTCTCTGCCCCTCCCTGTTGTGTGCACACACACTCTCTCTCTCAAAAATAAATAAATAAACTTTAAAAATATTGCTTTGGTTATTTGGAATCTTTCATGGTTCCATACAAATTTTAGGACTATTTGTTCTAGGTCTGTGAAAATGTTACTGGTATTTTAATAGGGATTGCACTGAATTTGTAGTTTGTTTTGGGTAGCATGGACATTTTAACAATATTCTAATCCATAAACCTGGCATATCTTTCCATTTATTTGTGTCATCTTTAATTTCCTTCATCAATTCTTATGGTTTTCAAGGTACAGATATTTCACCTCCTGGTTAAATTTATTCCTAGGTATTCTATTTGATATAATTGTAGATCATATTCTTAATTTTCTGATTGTAGGTTATTAGTATACAGAAACACAATAGATTTCTGTGTTAATTTTATATCCTGAAAATGTATTTATTTATTCCAATAGTTTTTTGGTGGCCTTTACGGTTTTTTCTATATTGTATTATGCCATCTGCAAATAGTGAGTTTTTCTTCTTCCTTATCACTTCAGATACCTATTATTTCTTCTTGTTGTCTGTGGTGCCTAGGATTTCCAGGTTTATATTGAATAAAAGTGGCAGGAGTGGACATCCTATTCTTATTCTTGATCGTCGAGGAAAAGCTTTCAGCTTTCATTATTAGGTATGATGCTAGCTGTGAATTTGCCATATGTGTCCTTTGTCAAATACTTTTTCTGCATCTATTGAAATGATAATATGATTTTTATCTTATTTTATTAATGTGGTATATCACGTTGATTGATTTGTGAATATTGAACCGTACTTATATCCTTGGACTAAATCTCACTGGGACATGGTAAATGATCCTTTTAACGTATTAGTAAATTCAGCTTGCTAATATTGATGATATTCGCATCCATGTTGATCAGGGATATTGGCCTATAGCTCTTTTTTTCCATAGTGTCTTATCTGGTTTGGTATTAGAGTAGTGCAGGCTTTGTAGAATGAATTTTTTTTCTCTAAGGAAAGGATTTTATTTACAAATTCACACAGATATTGGGATATTCAAATTCTCTAACTTATATCTTTTAGCAATTTGTATTTTCTCCAAAGGAATTTTTACATTTAATCTCAGTTGTTTATTTATTTATATATATAATTTATTGTCAAATTGGTTTCCATATAACACCCAGTGCTCATCCCAACAGGTGCCTTCCTCAATGCCCATCACCCACTTTCCCCTCTCCCTCACCCCCCATCTACCCTCAGTTTGTTCTCAGTATTTAAGAGTCTTTCATGGTTTGCCTCCTTCCCTCTCTGTAACTTTTTTCTCCCTTCCTCTCCCCCATGGTCTTCTGTTAAGTTTCTCAGGATCCACATATGAGTGAAAACATATGGTATCTGTCTTTCTCTGATTGACATATTGCACTTAGCATAATACCCTCCAGTTCCATCCACGTTGCTGCAAATGCCAGATTTCATTCTTTCTCATTGCCACGTAGTACTCCATTGTATATATAAACCACAATTTCTTTATCTATTCGTCAGTTGATGGACATTTAGGCTCTTTCCATAATTTGGCTATTGTTTAAAGTGCTGCTGTGAATATTGGGGTGCAAGTGCCCCTGTGCATCAGCACTCCTGTATCCCTTGGGTAAATTCCTAGCAGTGCTATTGCTGGGTCATAGGGTAGATCTATTTTTAATTTTTTGAGGAACCTCCACACTGTTTTCCAGAGTGGCTGCACCAGTTTTCATTCCCACCAACAGTGCAAAGAGGGGTCCCATTTCTCCACATCCTCACCAGCATCTATAGTCTCCTGATTTGTTCATTTTAGCCACTCTGACCAGGATGAGGTGGTATCTCATGGTGGTTTTGATTTGTATTTCCCTAATGAGGAGCGACGTTGAGCATCTTTTCTTGTGCCTGTTGGCCATCTGGATGTCTTTTTTAGAAAAGTGTCTATTCATGTTTTCTGCCCATTTCTTCACTGGATTATTTGTTTTTCGGGTGTGGAGTGTTTTTGGTGAGTTCTTTACCGATTTTGGATACTAGCCCTTTGTCCAATATGTCATTTGCAAATATCTTTTCCCACTCCATCGGTTGCCTTTTAGTTTTGTTGATTGTTTACTTTGCAGTGCAGAAGATTTTTATCTTCATGAGGTCCCAATAGTTCATTTTTGCTTTTAAATCTCTTGCCTTTGGAGCTGTGTCAAGTAAGAAATTGCTGCGGCTGAGATCAGAGAGGTTTTTTCCTGCTTTCTCCTCTAGCATTTTGATGGTTTCCTGTCTCACATTCAGGTCCTTGATCCATTTTGAGTTTATTTTTGGAATGCTGTAAAAAGTGGTCTAGTTTCATTCTTCTGCATGTTGCTGTCCAGTTCTCCCAGCACCATTTGTTAAAGAGACTGTTTTTTTTTTTTTTTTTCCATTGGATAGTCTTTCCTGCTTTGTCAAAGATTAGTTGGCCATACATTTGGGGTCCAATTCTGGAGTCTCTATTCTATTCCATTGGTCTATGTGTCTGTTTTTGTGCCAATACCATGCTGTCTTGCTGATTACAGCTTTGTAGTAGAGGCTAAAGTCTGGGATTGTGATGCCTCCCACTTTGGTCTTCTTCAATATTCCTTTGGTATTTGGGATCTTTTTGTGGTTCCATACAAATTTTAGGATTGTTTGTTCTATCTTTGAGAAGAATGCTGGTGCAGTTTTGATTGGGATTGCATTGAATGTGTAGGCAGCTTTGGGAAGCATTGACATTTTAACAATATTTGCTCTTCCAATCCATGAGCATGGAATGTTTCTTTTTCTATTTCTTTGTGTCTTCTTCAATTTCCTTCATAAGCTTTCTATAGTTTTCAGCATACAGATCTTTTACATCTTTGGTTAGGTTTATCCCTAGGTATTTTTTATTCTTGGTGCAATTGTGAATGGGATCAGTTTCTTTATTTCTTTCTGTTGCTTCATTATTGGTGTACAAAAATGCAACTGATTTCTGTACATTAATTTTGTTCCTGCGACTTTGCTGAATTCATGTATCAGTTCCATGTAGAGTATCATGTCATCAGCAAAAAGTGAAAGCTTGACTTCATCTTTGCCAATTTTGATGCCTTTGATTTCATTTTGTTGTCTGATTGCTGAGGATACGACTTCCCATACTATGTTAAACAACAGCAGTGAGAGTGGACATCCCTGTCGCGTTCCTGATCTAGGGGGGAAAGCTCTCAGTTTTTCCCCATTGAGGATGATATTAGCTGTGGAGTTTTCATAAATGGCTTTTAAGATGTTTAAGTATGTTCCTTCTATCCTGACTCTTTCGAGGGTTTTTATTAAGAAAAGATGCTGGTTTTTGTCAAATGTTTTTTCTGCATGTATTGACAGGATCATATGGTTCTTACCTTTTATTTTATAAATGTGATGTATCACATTGATTGATTTGTGAATATTGAACCAGCCCTGCATCCCAGGAATGAATCCCACTTGATCATGGTGAGTAATTCTTTTTATATGCTATTGAATTCGATTTGCTAGTATCTTGTTGAGAATCTTTGCATCCATATTCATCAGGGATATTGGCCTGTAGTTCTCTTTTTTTGCTGGGTCTCTGTCTGGTTTAGGTATCAAAGTAATGCTGGCTTTATAGAATGAGTCTGTAAGTTTTCCTTTCCTTTCTATTTTTTGGAACAGGTTGAGAAGGATAGGTATTATCTCTGCTTTAAAGGTCTGGTAGAATTCCCCAGGGAAGCCATCTGGTCCTGGACTCTTATTTGTTGGGAGATTTTTGACAACTTATTCAATTTCTTCACTGGTTATGGGTCTGTTCAAGTTTTCTATTTCTTCCTGTTTGAGGTTTGGGAGTGGGTGGGTGCTTAGGAATTTGTCCATTTCTTTCAGGTTGTCCAGTTTGTTGGCATATAAGTATTCATAGTATTCCCTGATAATTGCTTGTATTTCTGAGGGATTGGTTGTAATAATTCCATTTTCATTCATGATTTTATCTATTTGGGTCCTCTCTCTTTTCTTTTTGAGAAGCATTGCTAGACGTTTATCAATTTTGTTTATTTTTTCAAAGAACCAACTCTTGGTTTCATTTTCTGCTCTACAGTTTTTTTTTTGGATTCTATATTGTTTATTTCTGCTCTGATCTTTATTATTTCTCTTCTTCTTCTGGGTTTGGGGTGTCTTTGCTGTTCTGCTTCTAGACCCTTTAGGTGTGCTATTATATTTTGTATTTGGGATTTTTCTTGTTTCTTGAGATAGGCCTGGATTGCAATGTATTTTCCTCTCAGGACTGTCTTCCCCACATCCCAAAGTGTTTGGATTGTTGTATTTTCATTTTCCTTTGTTTCCATATATTTTTAAATTTATTCTCTAATTGCATGGTTGACCGGTTCATTCTTTAGTTATTATTAGTAACCAGTATTCAGATTTTCTATTTCTTCTTTATTCAGTCCTGGAAGATTATGTTTCTAGGAACTTATCCAATTTTTTGGTTGTCCAATTTATTGGCATAGAATTTTTTTGTAGTAGTTTCACTATCCTTTGTATTTCTGTGGAGTCAGTTTTATTTCATTTATTTCATTTATTTCATTTGAGTCCTCTGTCTGTTTCCTTGATGAGACTGGTTAAAGATATATCAATTTTGTTTATCTTTTTATGGAATGAGCTTAGCTTCACTGACATTTATTTTTAAAATTTATGTATTTTGAGAGAGAGAGAGCTAGTGCACACATGCCTGTAGGCAGGGAAAGGGCAGAGAGAGAGAAAGAGAGAGAATCCCAAGCAGACTCCATGCTGTCAAGCGCAGAGCCTGATATGGAGCTTGATCTCACAACCATGAAATCAACACCTGATCTGAAATCAAGAGTTGGACATTTGACCAACTGAACCACCAAGGTGCCCCTCATTGATCTTTTTCATTTTTTTCCCTTTGCCTCTATTTCATTCTTTTTCCTGTTCTGATCTTTGTTATTTTCCTATTTCTAATAACAATGCACTTTGTTTTCTAGTTGCTTTAGGTATAAGGTTAGACTTTGAAGTTGTTCTTGTTTTTTGAGGTGAGCCTGTTTTACCATAAATTTATCTCTTAGAACTGTTTTTGCAGTGTCTTGAAGATGTTGAAATGTTGTGTTTTCGTTTTTATTTGTCTCAAAATATTTCCTCTTCAATTTCTTTGTTGACCCATTGGTTGTTTAGTAGCATGTTGTCTAGCCTCTATGTGTTCATGTTTTTTTTTTTTACCAGTATTTTCTTATAATTTTCATACCATTTTTATCCAAAAAGATACTTAAAATGATTTCAGTCCTCATGGGACTTATTCTGGAGAATGCTTCAAGTGCACTTGGAAAGAATGTGTGTTCTGCTATTAGGGGATGAAATATTCGCGTATATCTGTTGAGTCCATCTGATCTAATGTATCATTCAAAGTCACCATTTCCTTATTGACTTTCTGTCTGGAGGTTCTACCTATTGATGTAAGTGGGGTGTTATAGTTTACCTACTATTATTGCATTATTGTAAATTTTTCCCTTTATGTCTGTTAATATTTTGTTTTTAGGTGCTTGTTTGTTGAGTGTTTATAATTGTTATATTATCTTATTGGATTGATCCATTTACCCTTATATAGTACCTTTCTTGGTCTCTTACTGCCACCTTTGTTTCAAAGTATGTTTTGCCTAAATATTGCTACCTTGGCTTTTTTTTCCTCTTCTGTTTGCATGGTATATGTTTTCCATCTTCTCACTTTATATGTGTCTTTAAGTTTGAAGTGAGTCTCTTGTAGGTAGCATAAAGATGGGTCTTTTCTTTTAAATCTATTCCATCACTTTATGTTTTTTGATTGAAGTGTTTAGTCTATTTGAATTTAAAGTAACTATTGACCAGTATGTATGTATTGCCATTTTTAAATTGTTTTCTAGTGTTTTTTTAGTTCTCTGTTCCTTTCTTCTTTTGTTCCTTTCCATTGTAATTTGATGACATTATGTTAGCTTGGATTACTTTCCCTTTAATAATTATGTATTGATTTTAGGCTTTTGGTTGTTAGGATGAGGTTCACATATAAGACTACATGTATATAGAAGTCTTTTTTAAGTTGATGGTCATTTAAGTTCAAGCATTATGTATTTTACTTCACCCACATTTATATATTTGATGTCATACTTTATTGTTTTCATTTTGTTTATCCATTAACTAATTATTGTAGATAAAGTTGATTTTTTTTCTCTTTTACCCTTCATACTAACTTTAAAAGAAATTGATTTATTACCTTTATTATATGATTGTTTTTTTACTAATACATTTTTTTCTTTGAATATTTTCTTATGGCCTTTTCTTTTGTACTTAAAGTTCTTTTAACATTTCTTGTAAGGCCAGTTTAGTGATGATGAACACCTTAACTTTTTATTTATCTGGCAAACTGTGTCCTTCAATTCTGAGTGATAATATTGCTTGGTAAATTATTTTTGGTTGCATTTTTTTTCCTTTCAGCGCTTTAAATATATTATGCCCTTCCATTATGGCCTGCAAAGTTGCTGCTGAAAAATCAACTAATAGACTTTTGGGTATTCCTTTGTATGTAACTAGTTACTTTTCTCTTGCTGCTTTTAAAATTCTTTTTGTCTTTAATTTTTGCTATTTTAATTATGTGTCTTGACCTGTTTAGGTTCTTTTTGGGGCTTCTCTGTGCTTCCTGGACCTAGATGCCTGCTTCCTTCCCCTTTTTAGGAACGTTTTCAACTATTATTTCTTCACATAAGTTTTCTGCCCCTTTCTCTCTCTCTTCTTCTTCTGGGACCTCTATAATGTGAATGTACTATGCTTCGTGTTATCCTAGAGGTCCTTTAATCTGTTTTCATTTTTTAAAAATCTTTTTCCATTTTTCTGTTCAGTTTGGATTTCTACTACTCTGTCTTCTACATCACTCATCCATTCTTCCGTATTCTCTAATCTGTCACTTCCATCTAGTGTATTTTTCATTTCAGTTGTTGTATTTATTCAGTTCTGATTGGCTTTTTTTTTCATTTTTTCAATCTCTTGAAGTTCATACTAAGTTTATCTATTATTCTCCCATATTCAATGAGCATTTCATGACCATTACTTTGATCTCTTTACCAGGTATATTGCTTATCTCTATTTCATGTAGTTCTTTTCTGAGGTTTTATCTTTTATTTGGAATATACTTCTCTTTCCTTATTTTGTCTGACTCTCTGTGATCAGTTATATCTTCTGGTCTTAAACATAGTGGTCTTATGTGAAAGGCATCCCGAGTGGACGCAGAAACATAATTCTCCCTGGTCACCAGAACCAAGCATTTCATGGAAGTCCATTATGTGGACTGTGCCCAACTTTCTGTTGAGACTAGGCCAGGACCCCTGTAGATATGGTGGTGGGTGGGGCTGGCCCCCTACCCAGTTGGCTGAGAGGCCCAGCTGTAGCTACTGTGGGAATCCTAGTATATGGGTTAGTCCAACCCATGGGTTTGATTGTTGGGTCTGGCTATACCTGTTGGGGTGTATTGGTGGGTGGTGTTAGCCGCTGGCATGGCTAGTTATGAGGGTTGGTGTGCATGTTGCCAGTGTGCTGGTTGGTGGGGCTAGTCTCCCCTCCCTGGGGAAGGAGTCACCTTGGAGGGATACCTGCCCTAGTGGGCAGGTTGGGAAGGATGGATTCACAGGGAGCACTAGGGAAGGGTGAGCAATGCTAACAAGGTAGATAAGAGTGTCAGAATTGGTGCCCTCCAGTGTCAGATCAGGTAGGCAAGAAAAATGGCACCCATGAGTGCTTTTGTTCATGGAGACAGTTCCTACAGATCCCTCTGGCATATGCCCTAAAATTAGTCAATAAGTCTCCTTCATTTATGGCCCACGTGCTTTAATAACTGCTGCTTATTTGATGGGTCTCAGACCAAGAGATACTGTGTGAGGACCCTTTAAGAGCAGAGTCTCAGTTTCCTATAGCCCTCTGTTACTCCCAGAGATAAGCATCACTGATTTTCATAGCTCCCAGGCTGAGCCCTACTCTTTTTTAAAGCCATATGTTATGTGGCCTTATCTTTTGAGTGCAGTTCCCCAGTGCAAGAATACCCACTGTGGGGCTTGAACCCTCATTCCTTAGGACCTCATTGTCTGTGACATTCTTCCTGCTTGGGGGTTGTAGTTACATGCTTTTCAAACTGCTGTTTCTTCACTGGGTCTTAGGTTGAGCAAGACTGAAGGTAAAGCCTCCAAAAAAAGGAATCTCCTATATAGTTTCCTATAGTACTTTGAGACCCTGAACATCAGTCCCATTGACTTTCCAACCCAGATATTCTCTAGGCTTGAATGAGACAATTATTATCATCCCCATTATGTAGATGATGAAACTAGGGTTTAATTGCCCAGGTATAAACTATATCAAATCCAAACTCAAACCTAGAACTTGGACTTTAGCCATTATGGACCGCATTTGTTCAATATCAATTAAATGTATCTCACTAATAACGTGAATGATGAGAAGGGCGTATTTTATTCCCTCAAAGAGTAATAGACCAATACACAGTTATTGTTTTAGTAAGATATAATTGACATAAAATTATAGTGTCAGTTGTATGACATAGTGATTCCATATTTGTATATATTGTGAAATGATCACCACAAGACTAGTTAACTTGCATCAATATATGTAGTCACAATTTTTTGTCTTATGATGAGAACTTTTAAGATCTCTCTTATCAACATTCAAGCAAAACAACAAAAACAGTATTGCTATGTTAAGTATTGACCATGGAGTATATTACATCGTCATGATTTATAGCTAAATTTTTATTATTTTTAACCCCCTCCTGCCATTTCTCCTATCTTCCTTCCCACACCCCATTCTGACCTCTGGCAACCTCCCATCAGTTCTCCATATCCGTGAGCTCATTTTTTAAGATAACATATGGCAGTGAGAGATCATATAGCATTTGTCTTTTTCTGTCTTATTTCACTTAACCTAATGTCCATAAGGCAAATCCATGTCGTCCAAGTAGCAAGATTTCCTTCTTTTGATGGCTGAATTACATTCTATACTTTCTTTATCCCTTTATCCATTGATGGACATTTAGTTTGTGTCCATATTTGGATGTTTGATATAATTCTTCAGTGAATATGGGGGTACAATATCTTTACAAGTTGATGTTTTCATTTTCTTTGGGTAAATGCCCAGAAGTGGAGTTAGTGGGTTATACGATAGTTCTATTTTTTGAGGAAAGTTTATATTGTTTTCCATATTAGCTATACCAATTTACATTCCCACCAACAGGACACAAGTTTTCCCTTTCTCCACTTCCTCACCAAATTTTTTACCTATCTTTTTGATAATAGTGATTGCAACAGTTATGAGGTAATATCTCATTTGTGGTTTTGATTTGCATTTACCTGATGATTAGTGATGTTGAACACCTTTTTCATATACCTGTTGGCCATTTTTATGTTTTTTTTTTGGGGGGGAAAAACATCTATTCAGATCCTTCCCCCATTTTTTAAAAATTAGATTGGCTTTTGTGCTATTAAGTGTTGAGATCTTTATATATTTTGGATATTAACCCCTTATTAGATATGATTTGCAATTATCTTACCCATTTGTTAAGTTGCCTTTTCATTTTGTTGAAGGGTTACTTTGTTGTGCAGAGGTTTTAGTTTGATGTAGTTCTACTTTTGTATTTTTGTTTTTGTTGCTTTTTGCTTTTTACTTTAGGTGACAAATCCAAAAAGCCATCACCAAGACTGATGTCAAGGAGCTTACCACCTATATTTTCTCCTAGGAGTTTTATGACTTCAGGAAGGACTTAACATTTTACTTCTTCCTTTCTGATTTGATGCCAGTTATTTATTTTGCCTGCCTAGTTGCTCTAACTAGGATTCCCAATACCATGTTGAATAAAAGCAACAAGAGTGGACATTCTTAGCTTCTTTCATGATCATAAAGGGAAAGCTTTCAGTTTATCTGTGTTGAGTCTAATTTTAGTTGTGGGCTTGTTATATTGGCCTTTAGTATGTTGAACTGTATTCTCTATATATCCACTTTGTTGTGACTTTTTACCATTAATGTATGCTCACTTTAGTTAAGTGCTTCACCTGCATCTATTAAGATGACTATATAGTTTGGGGTGCCTGGGTGGCTCAGTTGGTAAGCATATGACTTGATTTCAGTTCATGGTTATGAGTTCACTCCCCACATCGGGACGACTGCTTGGGATTCTTTCTCTCCCTCTTCTCTGCCCCTCCCATGCTCTTTCTCTCTTAAAAAGAAAAGATGACTATATAATTTATTCTTCATTTTGTTAACGTGGTGTATTACACTGATTTATTTGTGGATGTTGCACTATCCATACATCGCCAAACTGAACCTCACTAATCATGATGTATAATCCTTTTAGTTAGCTAACATTTTATGAAGGATTTTTTGAGCTATGTTTATCCGTGATATTGGCCTATAATTTTCTTGCGGTGTCCTTGTTTGGTTTTGGTATCAGAGTAATGTTGGCTTTGAAAAATGAGGTCTTTTATTTTTTGGAAGTGTTGGAGAAGGATTGGTGTTAATAATTCTTTAAGTATTTGGTCAACTTTGCCTGTGAGATGGTGTGGTCTTGAACTTTTGGTTTTTTTTTTTTGTTGTGTTTCTAAATGTTTATTTTGACAGAGTGTGTGGGAGAGGCAGAGGGAGGAAAAGAGAGAGTCCCAAGGAGGCTCCATGCTTAGTGTGGAGCCTGATGTGAGGCTGGATCCCACAACTTGTGAGATCATGACATGAGCCAAAATCAAGAGTTGAATGCTTAACGAATAGCCACTCAAGTGCCCCCCAAATTTTGTTTTTAAACTCTTTTAATCCCTTACTACTAACTGGTATGTTGTGATTTCCTAAGATCTGGTAAGCTGTATGTTTGTCTCTAGGTTATTCAATTTGTTGGTGTATAATGGTGGTGGTAGTCTCTTATGAGCCATTGTATTTCTTTGGTATCATTTGTACACCTCTTCTTTCATTTCTGATTTTAGTTTGAGTCATTTTTTTTTCTTGGCATCTAGCTAAAGGTTTGTAAAATATCTTTTCAAAAGTCAGCTCTTAGTTTCATTGATATATCCTATCATCTTTTTATTCTCTATTTCATTTATTCCCACTCTGATATGTTATTTCCTTCCTTCTAATAACTTTGGGCTACATTTAGAGTTCTTTTCTATTTCCTTGAAATAAAAAGTTTGAGATTGTTGTTTCTTGAGGTAGGAATATTTTGCTCTATACTTCCACTTAGAATTGCTTATGCTGAGTCTCATAAGTTTTGGTATATTGTATTTCTATTTGATGTAAGGTATTTTTTTAATGTCTCTCAGTTTCTCCTTTGATCCATTGGTGGTTTAGTAGCATACTGATCTGCACATATTTGTAAATTTTCAGTTTTTTTCTTCTATTATTTCAGTCTTCTTAAATTTATTGACTTTTTTGTTGTCTAACATATGATCTATCCTGGATAATATTTCATGTGTGCTGGAGAAAAATGTATATTTTGTTGCTTTTGGATGGAATTGTCTCTACATATCTGTTAGGACCATTTCATTTAATATGTCATTTAAGGCCTCTATTTCCTTATTGATTTTCTGCCTGGATGATATATCCCCTGATGAAAGTAGGATAGTGAAGTCCCTTAATATTATTGTATTATTGTATTATGGCCTACTTCTGTCTTTAGGTCTGATAACATGTGCTTTATATATGTAGGTGCTCCACATTGAGTGCAGAGATATTTACAATTATTATAACTTTTTGTTGAATTCATCCCTTTATGATTATGCAATAATCTTCTTTGTCTCTTGTTATATTTTGTTTCAAAGTCAATTTTGTCTGGTATACTTATTGCTACCCCAGCTTTTTTTTTTTCCATTTTGAATTGCATGGAATATTTTCCTCATCTTTTCACTTTCAGTCTCTGTGTGTCTTTATATCTGAAGTTTTAAAATCATGTTTTAAAATACATTCAGCCTGTCTTTTTCTTGGAGAATTTAGTTATTTTATGATTAAAGTAATTAGCGTGTACTCTTATTCATTTTGTTAATTATTTAATTATTTTCTGGGTGTGTTGTAGTCCTTTGTTTTCATTCTTTTGATCTCTTATGATTGATAATTTTCTATAGTGGTATGTTTCGATTTCTTTGTCTTTATATTTTGTGTATCTACTTTTGGGTTTGGTTTCTAGTTATCATGAAGCATACATATAAAAACTCATATTTATAGAGTGTATTTCAAGTTGATAACTTAAATGCATTCCAAAGCATGATTTGTGTTTTAGATGTTACTATATATATATTATATATACATAATATATATAATATATATATACACACACTAATTTTGTTTTACAAACTTTATACTGGCTTTATAAGTGATAGATTTTCCTTCTTTACAACATTACATTGTTCTGATATTTACCATATGTTTACTTTTGTCTGTGAGATATATACTTTAAAATATTTTTCTGTACTAAACTAGTGATTTTCATTTCAACTGAAACAAGTCCCTTTAACTTTTCTTATAAGGACAGACTGTAGTGAAGAATTCCTTAGAATTTGCTTCTCTGGAAAACTTATCCTCCTTCAATTCTGAGTGATATCTTTTCTGCATAAAATATTCTTGGTTGGAATTTCTGTTTCTTTCAGCATTTTAAATATATTGTACCACTTCCTGATGGCCTGCAAGGTTGTTTCTCTCTTGCTGCTTTTAAGATCCTGTCCTTAACTTTGACATTTTAATTATATGTTTTGATATGAATCTCTTTTGGTTCTTCTTATTTGGAACTTTATTGTTTCTGGTTCTGGAAATCTCTCCATTCGCAGGTAAGTTACCAATTGCTATACCCTGGGGGTGGTAACCAGATAAGAAGTCTTTCTTTTTTGATTATGTTCTAGTGGGACCCATTAGCCTATGTCCCACTGGCGGCCAGTGCTAAGTGATCTGGAATTGTCCCCTGAAACAGCCACCAAAATTAGTACACCAGATGGTCAACATAAGTACCTTTCTGTGATATATTGGTAAATTATAGTAAGGTAGAAGGAGAGTGCAAAGACTGCATCCATTGACCTCTGTTCCCTGATAGCATCTTCATTGCCTTTAGATGTGTGTTCCTTAGGCTGGAGCTCCAGAGTAAGCAAATAGTTCTTTTTCACAGAAAGACTAGGTTATGTTTCGGTCTGTTTTCTGTGCAGTGCTGTGGTGGGGGGAAGAAATGAAGAACTAGGGGACCCAGGGATGCAAGCCCTGCTGGCCACCAGACTCAGATGATCAATGGATGTCCCTTGTGTGGCAGCCATAATAATGAGATCACTAGACATAAATATGGTGGGCCCAGACACTTGTAAAAGCTCCCCTGTGGGAGATACTGGCATTCCATAGTGTGGCAGAGGGAGAGTACAAATATGATGCCCACTAGCCTTCCAGCAAGCTCCTAGATATGTGTTAAATTATGTTAGAATGTGAGCCTTAGGGGCAAGCATATAAACAAATAAAGCCTGTTTGACAGAAAGTCTGAATGTTTTTAAAATGGCTATCTCTGTGCTGGGTCCTGGGGCCATGTGTGTGCATAAGCCCTTTACCATTTCCCATTTTGCAATAGCCTAAGGGTCTCGTGACCATGAGAATCCATGACCTACATGTTTTGAGGGCTTGTCTCACAGTTTCAGATCTTAAAATTTGGGGTGCCCACTGTGGGTATCAAAACCTTTGCTCTTTGGAGAGTAACATTCTCTCTACAAGGGGTAGGGTTTATAGCAAGATTGTGTCTTAGCCTCTCTGACATACTTTGATTTAGGTTTTTTTTCCCCCATTTGCCTGATGAGTAGCAATTGCTCAGATAATTTTTGTCTTTTTTTTTTTTTAGAAAAAATCGTTTCATATGTAGCTATGGATTTGATGTGTCAGCAGAAAGAGTGGAGTTCAAGATCTCTCTATGTTACCATAGTTAATTGGCCCCCCAGAATTCATTTTTTAATCAATGTTTTTGTAGTTACAACTGTTTTAAGCCAAGGTCAGAATTTATAATAATTTTAGAGAATTCAAAAGGAGTGAATTTGCTAGATAGGAATAATACTCAGTATTAATGTTTCTTTTGTGTAATACATTCTTCTTGGAGGTTGTGTAATTGTATATAGTATATCAATATAAATGATTGACATTCAAAGTGTAATTTAATACAGGATAGGAAAAGTATGTAGTGTTGTCACCATCCAATATCTGATGGAGAGTATTATCAATTGTATTTGGTTTTCTGGCTGTATCCATTCAGTTATGGGATCATTCAGAAATACCGTATTGGAGTTTTCTGTTGGCATATACAGCTAAATAACCTATTAGTAACTACATCAGTATCATGAATTAATGTCCATAGTTGTTGAATCCATGCATCATTTCCATCCCTATTTAGATAGCCACTTGAGTTATTAGCTTTTTGAGCAAGCAGTAGTGGATAGAATATCTTATCTACCTTACTGTATAGGAATTACTCTACAGTGGAAGCCCTTTGGTGTTTATACACATGGCACACAAGTATTCTCACATTCTGGATTTTAGAATTTCATCCATATACTTCCTTCAGACCTTGTTGAAGCCAGTGTTCTGACCTGTGTCTTGAAAGCTGCTGACCAAACTATTAGCCACTGCTCATGTATCATGATTGATGCATACCTTAGTGCCTTTTAACTTCTGGGGAAAGTAGACAAGTAGATATCAAATTTGGAAATGTTTTAATTCCCCAGTGACCTCACAGCTTCATATGAGTCTAAAATGATGCCACAGAACCACTTAGGCCGGTGTTAGCAAATTATATAGTAACATGTACAAATCTGCCTTTACTTGCCCATCTGGTCCATAAGGATTGCCTGCGGAAGAGTAGGTGAGGAAGAGGTGGTAGGCAGCAGACTTAGGTGCCTTGCGAGATACCTTGGGAGTATGAGCCACCAGATTTAGCAACTCTTTGGTTTTTGTTTTTCATGTTTGAGAGAGAGAGAGAGCGAGCAGAGGTAGGGCAGGGAGAGAGAGAATCCCAAGAAGGCTCTGCACTATCAGTTCAGAGCCTGATGAGGGGCTTGATCTCATGGACCACTACATCATGACCTGAACTGAAATCAAGAGTCAGACACTTAATCTAATTCATACATTCTTTCAGGAGATACTGAAATGCTGCTGAGTAATCACCCAAAAGTAAACATTGATCGGTTGATATTCATTTTTTTCACAGGAGTTCAGATGATTTGGTCATAGGGAATGCTGGTTCAGTTTTTCACGGGGAGCTATTACTGCCCAGGAGAAACCAGGAATGATTTCTTAACATGAGCTTTTGTCACAGAGGACAATTGTTTGCTTTGAAATAGTAAGGGTGTCATTTTTCTATAGGCTTTTAAACTACTTCCACAGAGCATCTTTATTTGCCAAGGCTCAATAGGTCCTATCAGATCATCTGGGTCATAAAAACAGAGACAGATTCCTTTGCATAGTATGCTGAACTAGGTAGAAAATGTTCTCAAGCTCTGGGTCATAGACCTCAACAACACACCAAATCTACAACAAGGCCTCCCAAAGCATTAACTGTGTTTTAGTTGAAGGGGATAGGGGTTATGACAACTTATTTTTCACTTTGAAGAGAGTATTACAGTATGTTCCAGATAAGTGGAATCTCTGAATACTTCGATGAAGTAGCACCCCTGATTTTGTGAGGCTAATGTCCCACTGTTTCCTGCTCTACAAGGCCTATCTATCTCTATCGTGAATCAGTGGGATGCCAAGGAGGATGGGAGTATGAATATTTTGACACAGGGATGAAGAATGTAGGTAACACAATTTGAGGTGGTCAGATAAAAAATATGCAGTTTTTATAAGGACAAAAACTAATGATAAAGTTGCCAGTTTCTGAGTAACTATCAGGTAGAAGAAACAGTATGGCCTCATTCCAACAAAGAGTCCATATAAAGAATAGTAATGGTTACAATTGTGCATGCTTCCATACTGATCTTATATGCTGTAAACATTTTATAATTAAAAACAAGTCAAATATTTGCTAAAAAGATGATGTAGTACATAAGCAGTGATTTAAGTTCTCATCGAAAGCAAGACCCTTTAAATCAACATGATAAATGTTTTGCTAGAATATTGGGCACTTGGCAATTCAAAATTTAAACTTGCATCATTAGCTGATAGATTTGCACTTACTGACAAATGCTGTTCTAAAACTGAAATTATATAGTTGACAAGTGGTGTTATTTTATATGAATCCTCTGGCAAATATTTCAATTGATTGGCTTATTCAATGTAATTCCAACCCCTTTATTTCAGGTCTTACTGCATTCTACAGCCTACAATTTACAGTTCATGTTCTGTATATGCCCTATTTCTTTGTCAGCCTGATTAACCTTCCTGAGATGTTAAAGGTGGGAATTACACAGAGATTTCATTTTTATTTGCAAGCATTGTCATGGATGCGTGTGGTATTTCAGTAGAAGTGGTAACAGGAGATCTAGTGTTCAGTCCCTAGATTAGTGAGCATTGAACATAAATGTTGTTGGCAATTGCAAGACTGAGGAATTACCATTTTAGAGATTATAGTTGTGTTTTCTAATCCCTGGTAGAGCTGGAATGAGTAGTTAGTATCACAGCATCTGTATTCCTGACTTTTGGATGGAAGGATTCCTCTCTGGTGTTTCTGGGAATCGGTTCAAGAAATTCAGTTTAGAGATTTTATCCCCAGCCATTCCAAAGTATTTGTAAGTATCTAATAATCTATATTAAATCTCTTTCCTAGTACATTAGTTTTAATCATTTTATACATATATATATATGTTATATACATATATATAGAGAGATATTAATGATATAAATACACATATATCTACTTAGATTACCAACTACTACAGGAAATGATGTGTGGTTTACATGCCAGTCTTCTTACTGCTATTATCAAATAAATAATTTTACTCCATTTCATTTTCATTCTTATTTAAGGAATTGGTAACATTATACCTCTTTGCCTTTACTTTTAAATACTTTCACCCAATAATCATGTCTCCTACACATACAATTTATATGCATAGAAATAGAAATGTAAAGATTATTATACATTTTAAAAATGTCTTCAAATATGTAACCAATGTAGACAAAATTCCTGGTGAAAAAGTTTACAAAGGACTGTAAGTAGCAGCTGGCCTATGGAACATTTGCATGAACATTTGTGCATTTAGACTGGGCCAAAAACAAACATTTGTTTGTAGTCATGATTAAAATAAACATTTTAATTTAGGTAGTGTTTGACACCAAAACAAGTGTCTTCAAATAAAATAATATTTAGGAAAGTAAAACTCCTGCAAATATGTTTCTGTGCTAAGCAAATATTTTATTTTTTAGGTTTTTGCCAATGCAGGTGCTAATGTACATGTTAAGTAAGGTGTGGGTGTCATTCTTCATGACAGAAAAAGGGAAAGAACATTTCCCTTTTTTTGTAGCTATTTCCATTATGTATTATGAAAAGTTTGTTCAATAAAAATACTATGAATAAAATGTCTTTAGTATGTTAAATTCAAATTTGGTCCAGATAATAATACTGTTTTTAAATGTTGGGTGCTAATGGCCTTTTGGATTATATGAAATATAACATTTCTAATATCTTTGTATTTCCAAATACATATATATGATTTTATAAAGTCTATCTGGCCCCTAAATTCATGATAGCTCATTTTAGTCAAGGAAATTTTACATATTAAATCTAATGTTAACCACCTTTTGGGATGGTGGCTCTTGGGTCTGAATGCATGATTGAAGCCTTTTATTTGGGAACTGTGAGTGAAGGTTCTGTCAATTAGGTACGTTGGAGCTTAGAAAGCCCATGTAGGCATAGCTCCTTTCTATTCTCAATGCCATTTCCTACCCTCTCTCAGGTGTTACACTGGGTACAAAGGCATAACTAGGGCAGGAAAAGTGGGAAGGGAATTGATTATGTACTGGGCCAGAGCAACTCCACTGAGAAACCAAGTCAGCTGAGACAGAGGGTCTGAAAACCACTAGAAAAAGTAAATTCCATAAATGCCCATATGGTCTCCCTATGTAGATAATTAAAGTAGACTTGCAAAGATCATTTTGAGTCAAGAATTCCCTATGTAGTCATGCTTCAAACTCACTTCTCAGTTTTAAGATAAATACAAACCTAGAGCTCTAGTGAAAATAAAACATCTTTATGAAATAGCCTTATAAGTTCCCAGTTTCAAAGTAGGGATTGAAATATGGTGTAAATTCAGAAATACGTATTCAACTCCTTTTAATTAAAAAAGTCCAAAAACTATCTGATATCATTGAAGAGCTTATGGGAAATAGTGTAACTATTGAAGCCTAGAATGAGGAAATAAATCTAAGGGAATTTACCATTTCAATGAAATAATTCCTAAAGAATAAACTTCCACTAGGAGAAATTAACACAGGTGAAAAGAAGATAATATGACAACAACAACAAAAAAAGTGAGCAAAAGTTTTGGCAAATCTCAATATGCATTATCAAATAATCAGGATTATATGATTGTGTAATTCAGTGAATGATTAAAGCATGCAAAGATGCTTGTCATATGTTTTTAAATTTTTTAGTAGTAACTATAAAATTTTTAGCTTATAATTAAAGGAGAATAATGGCAAAATAAGGGACAATAGAAAATAAAGTTCTAAAGATACTAAACACCTATTCTTGAGAATGATAGACTCAGCTGTTAAAAATAACCATTCAATTTGAAGAAAAAAACTACAAAACAATTTTTGCATGTAAATTATCTAAAGGTACTAGAGAGTGAATAGAAACTGACAAATTCTGGTGGGAAGTTCAGACACTCTTGGAGAAAGGACAAATAAGTTCTCACCCTGACAGTTTTTAACCTGAACCAATCATAGTTGGCATGGCATATCAGTGACGGGAATGGCAATGATAAAAACATGTCCGAAATGGTGGTGAGTGAACAGTAATCTTTCCATCCTGAGGAACCAGAAAACTGAAGCCAAAGATACCCTGATTGCTGAAGAGAGCAGTAGAATTCCAAGAGGGAAAGATACAGAAAACACATCTCTAAATCGCATTTTTTATCTCTGATTCACCTCTGAGACAAAATAGAAATGAATCAGAGATAGAGATGCAGAAGCTAAAAAGACCCAGAGAAACTCAGCAAAAGACAAAGGATCTGAGAATGGAGTTGCTGTCTATGAAACAGTTTTGCAATTAAGTCCAGCCAAACTAAAGAATCAGTGCTCAGTAAACAAAGAAACAAACAGAATTCAACCATTCACAGGCTAATGTCCAAAACTTAATCCAAATTTACACAGTATTTGAGTAATATAAATGGACACATTCTCAAAAATAAATTGAACATAGCTATCAGTTAAATGATAGGCCTCCAAAATAGAATTTTCAAATGGTAATTATGATTGAATAAACTAGGTAAGATATGCTCGCAGTAAATAAAGATAGGAGATTTCTTTACAGTGTTGCAAACAAGTAAAAAGATCCAAATTAAATCTTAGAACCAGAATATAAGTTTATTAAAAACATGAAAAACAAATTCCCTTGACCGAACTGCAAAATAGAAGAAAGAATTAGTGAACTTGAATATGTGTCATTAGAAGAAATACAAAATGAAGGAAAGTAAATGATAGTGTTATGAGAAAATTAACAGAAACTTCAGGACCTGTTACATAGTATCCCATGCTTTAACATACACATGATTGGAAGTAGTAGGGAAGTAGAAGAGAGAAAGAATGGGGAAAAATATTTGTTGTAATATTTAGTAATCTTCTAAACATAATAAAAACAGAATTTTAAGGATAAAAGATACTTAATGAACACAAGTACAATAACAACAAATCCTCACCAAGTCAAATTGTTGAAAGCTAAATATTATGAGCTAATCTTGAAAGTTGCAAGAGAAAAGTGACACATTATAGGAAGGAGAAGAAAAATTAACGTCTGGGATTTTTTATCAAAAGCCATAAAGAACAGAATAAAATGTACCATCCTTAGAGTGCTGAGAATGGATGAAAATGTAAAACCAGAATTGCTATCCAGGAAAAGTATTCTTTGAAAATGAAAGTGTAATAAAAATATTTTCAGATGAAAGAAAATTAGAAGAATTTCTTGTTATCAGATGTACATGAGTAATAAGGAAGACAATTCTTCAGGCTCAAGAGAAATGACACAACTGGAAGCTCAGATTCTCCAAAAACAATAATAACATCAGAAATAATAAATGTCTAATTAATATAAATGATGCTAACTTTTTGTTTTACCCTCCTTATAAACTATATTTCTTTAAAACCAAATTTTGTAGAGTTTATATCAACTCCATAAAAAATAGGAACACATAAAGCTATACTCTATACCTTTCCTAGATTTCCATAATATATGAACTGTATGTAAATTCTGAAAAGTTAAAGATGTATATTACATTCCCAACGACAATCACTAAACAAACAAAAAACAATGTATAGCTAATAAAAGAGAAAAATCAAAACTGGAATCCCAAAACTCATACAAAATAGATCAGAAATAGTGGAATACAAGATCAAATAACACAAAGGTGGAAAACTAATAAAAGTGAAGATTAAATTTAACCATATCAGGGATTGCATTAATTGAAAACAACCACTTCAATTAAAAGTTAAACTATCAAGACCTACTTAGGTTCAAAGTAAATGTGTAAAAAAGCATATAATGTGTTATCTACTGAATTGTATCCTTCCAAATTCCTATGTTGAAATTCTAACATCCACTACCTAAAAATGTAACTCTATTTGGGGATAAGATCTTCAAACAGGGGATTCATTTAAAATGATGTTGTTAGGGTAGGGACTTAATCCTATGTAACTGGTGTCCTTGTAAGAAGAGGAAAAGGTACTAAAGAAATGAATGCACAGATTAAAGACCAAGTGAAGAGGCAGCAAGAGGGTAGCCATCTACAAGCCAAAGAAGGAGGTTGTAAAGGAAATCAACCCTTATAAAATGTTTGTCTTGGACTTCCAGCCTCTAGCACTGTAAGAAAAATAAATTTCTGTTGTTTAAGCCACAAGTCTGGAGTACTTGGTAATGGCAGCCCTAACAAACTATTATACGAGCCAACAGTAAGCATAAAAATGCTGAAGTGGATAGAAAAACACGGAAGAGTTAAATTATGTTAAACAATATACTTATATTCTATGGATTATAGAAGAATCATCAAAGAAATTGGAAAATAGCTTAAATAACAAAAATCTAACCTGAAAAAAATTATGGGGTACTACCAAATCAGTGCTTATATTAGAGAAAAATATGCAGAATCAATATTTATCTTTTAATCTTTAGAAATTAGAAAAAGGAAAGTTAGCAAAAAAAGAGAAGAAGGAGAAGAAGAAGAAATAGTGGGAACTAATCAAAGAGAAATAGAAAAACAGTAGAGAAAATTAATAAAACCAAAACTGTCCTCTTTCAAAGATCAAGAAAATCAATAAGCCCACTTCTTTCCTATTCAACCAAGAATACTTAGGTTATCTGAACAGTTGAGTGTTAGCAGAGTTGGGGAACACAGTAACCAGTACTCAGAACTCATCAAAGGGATATTACTAAATATTTTGCAGTTCATACTATTAATTGCTTTGTGGAATCCATCAGGAAGCTCACCCACAAACTGCCTGAGAAGCCTTTCCTGTGCATTTTCCCAACTGGCCTATGGGCACCCAATGCTCCATATGCCTAAACCCCCACTCCCAGAGACATCAAGCAGAAGCCTTTGCAATGGCTAGTGAGTTTAGAAAGCCGACCCAAATCTTTAGAATGAAGAGAAAGCTTATAAATTTAAACATTTCAGGGCACCATGCTAGGGAAAACAAATGGAAAGTTCTTAGCATCTGGCCTGTCTTTATAGAATTGAAGGAGGAAAGCATAACATTATAAGAATTCATCACAAAAAGGGAATAAGAAGTGTGGAGTGAGTGCATCCATGAACAGGTCTGAACAATTTTCAGACTCTCCAGACTGACTAGTAAAGGTATTTTTCTTCCCAAAACAGCAAAGATTGGAGTAGGTGCCTTTTCTTTTTCAAATGCAAATGTAGCATTTTGAAGGCAAGACTTGAAGGAACATGAAAATTCAAGGAAATGATACCACCAAAGCAACACAATAATTTTCTGGTAGCCAGACCTCAAAATGGAGATCTATAAATTGTTTGAAAAAATAATTAAAAATAATTCTTATAATGAAGTCCACTGAACTACAAGGGAACACAGGCTATTCAATGAAATTAGGAAACTATATATGAACCGAATGAGAGTTTCAACAGAGAAATAGAAATGATTAAAAAAAAAAAAGAAAGAACCCAACAGAAATTCTAGAGTTGAAGAATACAATGAATGAAATAAAAACCGCAATAGAGAGCAATGAGAATAGACTTGATGAAGCAGGAAAAGAATTTGTAAACTTGAATACATCATTAAAAGTATCCAATCAAAGGTGAAAAGAAGAAAAAGAGCAAAGAAAGCTTAGGGTGAATTATAAGACAGCCCAAACTATATAACAGATGTATTATGGAACTCCTCAAAGGACAAGAGAGAAAGAGAAAGGGACAGAAAGCGTATTTTAAAAAATAATGACTAATTTCTCAAATCTGGGGGAAATATGATCATCCAGGTATATGAAGCACATAAGTCTCTAAACAGATTCAATCCAAGATAAAAATCAAAGAGATAATTTTGAAAACAATGAGAGAAGCTTATCACATACATGAGACTTATCACATAACATACCACATATGAGAACCCTCATAATGCTATATGCGGAGTGTTTTCAGCAGAAACCTTGCAGGCCAAGAGAAGGTGAGATAATATTTTCAAAGTGCTGGAAAAATACCCTGCCAACCAAGAATACTTTTTCTGGAAAAGCTGTCCTTCAGAAATGGAGAGATACTTTTCCAAACAAAACAGAATTTAACATCACTAAAACTGCCTTACAAGAAACGCTAATAGGAATTCTTTAACTTGAAATAAAAGGACACTAATTAGTAAAATAAAAATATAAGCAGTTTTAAAACTCACAGAGCTAAGTATATAGTCAAAATAAAATAATACTGTAATGGTGGTGTGTCCATGATTTAATTCTAATAGATGGTTAAAACACAAAATTACTAAAAATAATTATATTTACAATAATGTGTTAATAAACTGTATGAAAGATGTAAATTGTGACATCAAAAAAATAAAATGTGGGTTCAAGAATATTTTGTCTGTAATTGAAATTGTCAGCTTAAAATAGACTGTTATAACTACAAAATGTTTTATGTAAGTCTCATAATAATCAGAAATAATATAGGAAGGTACACAGCAGATAAAAAAAATAAAGCATATCACTATTAGAAATCGTCAAATTACCAAGAAGGTAAAAGAGGAAGATAAGAAAAATGAAAAAGTTTTTAAAAGCCAACTAATATGGCAATAGTATGCCCTCACCTAGCAACAATTACTTTAATATAAATGTATTAATTTATCTAATCAAAAAACATAATGGCTGAATGGATTAAAAAACAAGGCCCAACTATACTCTGCCTATAAGAGATTCACTTCAGCTTTAAGGACACACATAAGTTGAAAGTGAAATAAGGAAAAAGATATCCTATTATCCTATACAAATTGAAATAAACAGAGCAGGAGTAGTTATACAAGAAAAAAAAGAATTTAAGTCAAAACTGTAGCAGGAGAAAACTAAGGTCATTATATAATGATAAAGGGGTCAATTCATCAAGAGGATATAATAGTTATATGAACCAAATATTGGTGCACCTAAAAATATTAAACTAATATTAACAAATAAGGAGGGAGAAATATATAATAGGGGATTTTAATATCTCTCTTTCAACGACAGATAGATTAGCTAATCTAGGAATATTTCCTAGATATTTCCTGTCTAGGAATTAACAGACTGGAATAACATTAAAGAACAAATGTACTTACCAAACATGTACAGATCATTTAATTCAACAGCAGCAGAAAACCCATTCTTCTCTAGAGCAATGGGAACATTCTCCAGGTAGATCATATATTTGGCCCCAAAACAAGTCTTAATAAATTAAAGAAAAGTGATATCTCAATATCTTTTCAACTATAATATTCTAAAACTAGAAACCAATTCCTGTAGGAATATGCTGAAATAAAACAACACACTGCTGAACAACCAATAGGTCAAAAAAGAAATCAGAGGAGAAACAAAAAGTATTTTGAGACAAATGAAAAAGGAAACACACATACCAAAATTTATAAGATAGAGCAAAAACTGTGCTACAATGGAAGTTTATAAGGATAATGTATATATTGGGGGGAAAAAAGATTTCAGGTAAATCACCTAGATATACCTATAGAACTGAAGGAAATAACAAAGATGAAAGAAGAAATAAATTTAGACTAGAAAACAATAGAAAAGATCAATATAACTAACAGCTTGTTTTAAAAAAAAATGATAAATATTAGAATAATAATAAGAGAAGATTCAAATAAAATCATAAATCAGAAAGATGACATTACAACTAATGTTGCAGAAAAACAAAGGATCATGAGACTACTATAAACAATATGCCAGTAAGTTGAATGCTTAAAGTAATGGGGAGGTTACTAGAATCCTAACATTTCCAAGCTCATTTTATGAGGGCAGCATTACCCCTGATACCAAAAGCAGACAAGGACATTGTAAGAAAATAATAATAGGCCATTTTCCCTATATTTTTCCCAGAAAAATCTTCAATAAAATGTGAGCAAACTGAAATTAATAACACATTAAAAAGATCATACCCCACGACCAAATGAGAATATCCCCCTGGCATACAAGGATGGTTCAACATATGCACATCAACTGATGTAATATATCACAGTAAAAGAATAAAAAAATAAAAGTTACATAATTATTGACATAGATGCCGAGAAAGCATTTATCAAAATTCAATATATTTTCATAACAAAAACTCTCAACAAATATACAATGTACCTGAACATAATAAAGACAATATATGACAGCCTACAACTAACATCATACTCAACATTGAAAATCTGAAAGATTTTACTCTAAGATCAGAAACAAGAAGAAGGCCCATTGTTGCCACTTTTGTTCAAAATAGTATGGGAAGTCCTAGCCAGAGAAATTAGGCAAGAAAAATAAATCAAAAGTATCCAAATAAGAAAGGAAGTAGAATTTTCTGTTTGTAGATGATATTATATAGAAAAGCCCCAAGAGTCTACCAAAAAACAAACAAAAACCTGTTAGAACTCATAAATTCAAAAAGTTGTAGGATGCAAAATCAGTACACAGGAATCAGTTGCATTTTTATACACTAATAACAGACTATTTGGAAGAGAAATTAAGGAAACAATCCCATGTACAATAACATCAAAAACAATTCAATACTTAAGACTATTGATAACTAATGAGGTTAAAGACCTGTACACTAAGAAAAGTAAGCTATTGGTTAAGATACAAATGCATGGATAGATACTCCATGTTCATATATTGGAAGAATTACTGTTAAAATCTCCATACTAACTGAGGCAATGTATAGATTCACTTCAATTTTTATTAAAATTTCAGTGGTAGGGGTGCCTGGGTGTCTCAGTCGATTAAGTGTCTGACTCTTGATTTTGGCTCAGGTCATGATCTCATGGTCAGGAGATTGAGCCCTGCACTGGGCTCTGTGATGACAGTGGGGAGCCTGCTTGGGATTCTCTCTCTCTCTCGCTCTTGCTTGCTCTCTCTGCCCCTCCCCCACTCGTGCTCTCTTTCTCTCTCTCTCCCTCAAAATAAATAAACTTAAAAATTTTTTTCAGTGGTATTTTTTTTAGATAAATAGAAAAAACAATGCTAAAACTGTATGATACCACAAAAGACCCCAAATAGCCAAAGAGATTTTGAGAAAGAAGAAAGCTAGACACATAAGTCCTAACTGAAAACTGTATCAAAAGCTATAGTCATGAAAATAGCATGTACTGGTATAAAAACAGACATATGGACAAATGGAACACAACACAAAACCAAGAAATGAATCCACACATCTATGCTGAACTAATCTTTGGCAGGAGTGCAAGAACATACAGTGGAGACAGGATAGTCTCGTCAGGAAGTTGTGTTGGGAAAACTGGACATCCATGTACAAAGGAATGAATCTGGACCTCTGTCTTTAAACCATTAACAAAAATTAATTAAAAAATGGATTAAAGACTCAAATGAAAGACCTAAAACCATAAAACTCCAAAAGAAAATATAGGAAAAAAAAACCCTTTGCCATCGGTTGCACAATGATTTTCTGGATATGAAACCAAAAGCATGAGCAACAAAAGCAAAGGACAAGTAGGACTACATAGAACTAAAAAGCTTCTGCACAAAGACGGAGATAACAGAGCATAAAAGCGCTCTATGGAATGGCGGAAAATAATTGCAAACTACATCTGAGAAGAGATTATTATCCAAAGTATAGAAAGGAGAAGATACATAATCCAATTAAAAATGGACAGAGGACCTGAATAAACATTTTTCCAAAGAAGACCTCCAAATGTCTAAGGCCCAAGAATTGGTATATCAATATTTTTCAGGGAAACATAAATCAAAGCCATCATAAGGTATTACCTGACACCAGTTAGGATCGCAGTTATCAAAAATCAAGAAATAACAAATGTCAGGGAGGACATGGAGAAAAGAGAGTCTTTGTACAATGTTGGAAGGAATATAAATTGTTATAGGCATTATAGAAAACAATACGGGGATTCCTCAAAATATTAAAAATGGAACTATTTTGTGAAGATTTGTATCTCCCACCCTGTATACGTATTTTCAAATCCATCCTAATTCTAAAGTGATGATATTCAGACGTGGGGCCTTTGGGAGGTATGTAAGTCATGAGGGTGGAACCCTCATGAAGGTAATTCGTATTCTAATAAAAGAGACCCTGCAGACCTCCCTAGCCCTTTCTGCCTTGTGTGCCTACAACAAGAAGTCTACACCCCCAGGGACAGCAGAGTGACTCAGTTAAGCATCCTACTTGGGCTCAGGTCATGATCTCATGGTTCATGGGTTCGAGCCCTGCGTCCGGCTCTGTGCTGACAGCTCAGAGCCTGGAGCCTGCTTCAGATTCTGTGTCTCCCTCTCTCTCTCTCTGCCCCTCTTCTGTTCATGCTTTCCCTCTCTCTCTCTCTCTCTCTCTCTCTCTCTCTCTCTCTCTCAAAAATAAACATTAAAATAGTCTACATCCCCAAAGAAGGCTCTCACCTGATCATGTTGGGATTCTAATCTCAGACCTCCAGGCTTCAGAACTGTGAGAAATAAATATTTCCTGTTTGTAAAATACCTGTCTGTGGTATATTGTTACAGCAACCGGAATGGATCACTATGACTACCTTATGGTCTGTCAATTCCACCTCTGTGTCTATATCTACAGAAGGCGAAATCCGTATCTGGAATAGATATTTACACTCTCCTGTTCATTGCAGCATCACAACAATAAAGATATGGAAAAAACCCACATGTCCATTGATGGATTTATGGTGAAAAATTTTGATGTGTGTACACACACACACACCACACAATGAAATAGTATTAAGCCTGAAATAGTATTCAGGAAACCGTTGGGACGGCATGGATGAGGCTTGGGGACATATGACATACGTGAAATAAGTCAGAGAAAGATAAATACTGTATGATTCACTCACATATAAGATGTAAAGAAAAAAAGCCAAACTCACAGTAACAGAGTAGAATAGTGGCTGCCGGGGCCTGGGGGTTAGCGGAAATGAGGGTATGTTGGTCCACAGGTACAGACTTCCACCTATGAAATGAATAATTCCTGGGGATCTAGTATACAGCATGGTGACTACAGTTAAATATATTGCACTGTATACTTAAAAGTTGCTAAGATAGCGTTTTCACTGCCAAGGAAAACCCATAATGGGTTAATGATTGCTGTAATGTTTCAGAGTCCAGACAGGTTTGAAATGGTGTCATGTGGAGGCTGGAAGGTAGCACCCAACACGGATGCTGATCAGGTATCCATTCCTGTGTAAAAAATTAGCCCCAAAACTTACATTTTAAGACTACAAATACTTATTACCTCACGTGGTTTCTGAGAGTCAGGAATCTGGAGCAACTTACGTGGGTGTCTGTCACTTAGGGTCAATCGTGAAATTGATATTGGGTCTTCCCACTTGGAGAATCTGGAGCTGGAGATTCAACTGGTGTGGTTGTTCTTCACTGCGTCTTGGCCAGAGGCTTTAGTCCCCTCCTATCTGCATATAGCTACTCACAACATGGAACATCTTTTCTCCCTGAATAGTCTAATAAATCTAGAAAAACTACTCCCAAGAGCAAACGCTCCAATTTTTTATAAGCTAGTATTAGAAGTGGCATTCCATCACTTCTGCATCATATCTTGTAACACTGGTATAATGTCACTAGAGATTACATAAATCTGTACATACCAGGAGGCACCAATCAATTGGAACCATCTCAGGATACTTACCACAGGGCATAAGAGTCCAAGAAGGTGCAATTTTGCATGATGGTGATCTGATGTAAACAATCAGTGCTCCAGAGACACGAGAGCGTGCCTATGCTTCCTGGCAGCCAGGCATAGGTGTCAGAGCCTAGCAGAATGTCCACCTAAGAGAGGCAGCAGGAGGAAGAGGCAGTTGCAATCAGAGATTGGTTGCATACAGAGTGGTTGATTAGATCAGTAGTTATAAAGGTAACATGCGAATCGAACAACTTTGAAGGTATTTACAAATGTATAAAAAAGTAAAACCCTTTTATGTTGGCTTGGAATTGGAGACGTGGATGCTAGGTAAACAAGTTGGGAAATACAGATTTAAATATACGCAGTTGATCCTTGAATAATAGGTGGGGGCACCAGCCTCTGCATGCAGTCAAAAATCCATTAATAACTTGTGACTCCCCAAAAGTTAACTACTTATAACCTATTGACTGAAAGACTTACTGACATAGTCAGTTAACACATGTTTTTATGTTATACACGGTATTCTTACAAGCTAAAGAAAATGTAGGGTAAGTATATTTGCAGTGCTGTACTGGATTTATTTTAAAAAATCCACAAATTAGTGGACCTGCACAGTTCAGTCTTGTTCACTGTACAACTGTATATACATACACACACACACACACACACACACACACCTTTCCCAGCTTTGTCCATAAAGAGTGCTTCATAGGAGCAAATTACCAGTACCAATAGGCAACAAGTGCCCAAGGCATAGCTTATAAATATGATTCTCCTCCAAAACCAACTAGGTTTCTTTCAGAAATGACTGAATTCAAGCCAATATCAGGGAAAAGTCAGATTGGCCTGGAGCATCTTGCTGTACCAGAAAGCAAGGAAGTGTTTAAGGAGCGAGGGGGTCATGTCAAAAGGGCATAAGAGCCAGCTGGAATGGGCTTCCACAGACCAAACTGCAGGGAACTGAAGCATCCAAATAAACAATGACACTAACAGTCTACTGAAAAGGTAGGAATACAAGTCCACTTTAATATAAATTAGCATATGAATAAATTGAACGTTTGAATAGGAATGAGGTACTTCTGACTTTTAAATTACTTCCCTACAAAATGCTTGTTAATGATGAAAGTGAAAAAGCAGCTTCACAGGAGAGAAGACTGGTTGACACCCCATTGATCAAGTGATCTCGGTGATTGTTAGCAATGTGATCAATCAAAATTGTGAGCCACCCAGTAGTTTGTGACAAGCACATAGCATCATTGTTGTGCTATTCATGCCAAATATTTATAGCCTGTATCTAATTATGAGGAAACATCAGACATACCAAACCGAGAGACAGTGTACAAAGTAATTAATTTAAAATCCTCAAAACTGCCAAAGTCCCAAAATAACCATTACAGATTGAAAAAAAACTGCCATGACACGATGACTAAATGCTAGGTATAATTCCAGACCTGATCTCTTTCCTATAAAGAAGATTATTGTAACAACCGAGGCACTAACGTAATCTCATGATTTCCATGGTTGTATTTTAAGAGATCGTTCGTTCTTATTTGCAGGAAATACACCCTAAAATATACATGTGTGATGTGGCATCAGATTGGCAACTTGCTCTCAAATGTTACAAGAAAAATTGGAAAAAAGGTTTTTATAATGTCTTTGTAATTTTTTCCATAAGTGTAAAATAGTGAAATTTAGAATAAAACTTGCAGAAAAAAGATTTGTTAGCTTTTTGCTATTCTAATTGAAATATGATTAGTTATAAAAGTTCCACGTGTGTTTGAGCACAATGAATACTGAGTTATTGTCATGTAAAGAGGTATATAACATTTTATATGGCTTTTTTAGCATGTTATCCATATCTTCTATTTACTACAAGATTTTGGTCTGCTTGATAGTTCAGTTTCTGATAAAAGTATTAAAGATTGCTGTTTTTCCCTTGAAATTCTGTTATTTTGCTATGTAAATTCTGAGATTATAGGAAACACAAGCAATAACTTGAAAAGATATATGCACTCCCATGTTCAGTGAAGTGTTATTTATTATAGACAAGATTGAGAAGCAATCTAAGTGTCCATCAGTGGGTAAATGAGTAGAGAAAAAGTGGTACATATATACAGTGGAATATTATGCAGTCATAAAAGATGAAATCCTGTCATTTGCAACAATTGGATGGACCTTGAGGGCATTATGCTAAATGATGTAAGTCAGAGAAAGACAAATACCATATGATCTCACTTACACGTGGAATTTAAAACAAAAAGAACTCGTTGATACAAAGCACAAATTGATGGCTGCAAGAGGCAAGGGAGGGGGAGCAAGATGGATGGAGTCAGAAGTACAAACTTCCAGTTATGAAAGAAATGTCATGGCTGTAATGTACAACATGGGGACTATAGATTATAAAACTGTACTGCATCTTTGAACGTTGCTAAGGGAGTAAATCTTAGAAGTCCTCAGCACAAGAAAAAGATTTTTAACTATGTGTGGTGATAAAAGTTACCTAGACTTGTAATGGTCATTTTGCAATGTATACAAATGTTGAATCATTGTGTTGCATACCTGAAACTGTTATATGTCAGTTATATCTCAATGAAAATTTTAAAATAATTTGCTTTCTTCCTACTAGTTCCTCTATTCCCCATGCACATACACATTATTCCCGATAATCACATACATGTCTTTATAATGAGAGTTTTAAAACTATTAGCCCTATTTTAAAACACTGTGGCGGCCACAACTAAATGTTTGTAACATTTGAACCCAAAATATTTAATTGCTGTTATTGGTCTGTTAAAAATCTACAGATACACAATAACTATTTTTTAATGAACTTAGTAATAATCTTTTATGTAAGTTAACACCTCTTCAACTGAACCAAATAATCACTGTATGGTTAGATCATTTACTTCCGTAAACCACTGCTGTCTTTAAACATTCAATAGCTTGTGATAAAGGACTTTTCATTGGCAATTAAAAAATTCTGAGATTATATTAAGTGAATACAAGTGCATGATTAATCATCTTGGTGAATTTCTTTATTTATAACTTATACATTCCATTTGCTTGATATTAATATTGTTCAACTTTATTTTATTAGAATTTATCTGATATAATTTTTGCCTCCGTCCTTCCTTCCTTTTTCTTTTTCTACATTGACACCTTTATTTAACCCCCTGTGCATATGACAATTGTGTTGGTTGATCTAAAAATGTCCTTCATGGACTGTTTTCCTTTTCTCTACAGAATACAAAATCAAGTTTAGGGGAAGGTATTACATGTAATTGTTATATTGTTTTAATTTCTTTCATCTCTAACATGTCCACAGCTTTTCAGTGCTGGGCTTGATCCCACCACCCTGGGATCGTGACCTGAGCAGAAATCATGAGTCAGAGACTCAGCGGACTGAACTACCCAGGTGCCCCCCATTTCATTTTTAAATAGAATTTTCTACATTTTGAATGTGTCTCATGATTTTGTGTGATTAGATTGAGCTTATATATTCTCAGCCACATTGTGTCCTTTTCAGGGTATCACATAAGTGTGCACAATGTGTAAACATCTTTTTAAAGAAGCTTGTTCACCCAGGGAAACAGATAAGGTTGTAGCTATAAGGCAGTATTTCTCAACCTTAGCGTAAATTAGAATAATGTGAATAGCAGTGTAAAGGCTCCTCCTCCAGAGATATTGACTTAATGGGTCTTGGGTGGTGCCCAGACATCAGCATTTTTAAAACTTCCTAAATGTTGCTAATGTGCAGCTAAATTTGAAAAACATTGCTCTAAGAGTATGTGGGTAGTGATGGTGGTAATTTAACATGATAGAAGTTAAAGCATGTTTGAAAGCTTTTTGGAAATCCAGTACACAAGAAAAAGATTGAGGTTAAAGAACAATATAAGGAGTTTTAAGACCTTTTGCCTCAGGCCCTTGTACTTGAGTACAATTGTAATTTTTGCCTTATTTCTTAACTTTTGTGCCATTTATTTATAAACAGCACAATTTGTTCTATTATACTTTTTTATATTTCATTACTTTTCATATACTTTTATTATATTTGTTTTAAACATTTTTGTCATTATATATGTTTGTATTTGTTTTTAGCTTGTTATTTATGCTTTCTCTTTGCCATGTTTTTTCTTCTATCATTATGTTTTATTTTCCTTTTCTTTCCTATATTGTTTGGATGTAAGTCTATATCCTTTGTTTTAGTAATTATAATACTTCATCATTCTTATTTAAATGTCACTACCCTACTAGAAAAGATATGTTAATTTTGATTTCCCCTATTACATCTATATGCTGTTTCACAATAACTTAATTACAACTTTTTCTTTTTAATAAAATTATTATAGTTATTATGGTTTAACGTAGCTAATGCCTTGTTCAGTTAACAGCTTGCATCTCCCTCCTTCCTTCGAACAAATTTATCATCACTATTTGCCTCCAGGTTGAAATTCACTTGTTAATACCAAAAGTAATAGAGCATTTCACAGTGGTAAAAAAAAAAAATGCCAGCATATGCATTCCCAGGTGAGGCTAGACAAGAGGATGCCCTGACTTCTTACTTCTGCTCTCATGCCTGCCTTTTTGTGATCTGTTTTTAACATTTTAATGCAATTATTTGGGTGATGTTACTGTTGAAAGTAGTCCCTAAGTGTAGCGCTAATGCTGGTGTCCGTTGGCCTAAGGAGGCTGTGATGTGCCTCATGGATAAAATACTTGCGTTAGATAAGCTTCCTTTAGGCATGAATGATCGTGCCAATGGCTGTGAGTTCAATGGTAATAAATCAACAATACTGTCCATCCAGAAAAAGGAAGAGGATGTTTGCCCATCTGTATGTGAGGCCACTAGAGAAAGTGCTAACATAATGTGTAGAGTGCATAATAAAGCTAGGGGAAAGATGGAAAAGCAACTCGTTGTGTAGTTTCATGAGATGATGGATGATGAAAAAAAAGCACTGTTATAAGGTTGAAACCCCCAAAAATTCAGGTCCACATTACTTGGGGTAAAAAATGTTAAACATTTCTTGTTTCAAAAGATGGGAAAGCATGAAAAATGTGAAACTTGCAGATAAGGCAATTTCTACAGATGAGGAAACTGCAGAAGAATTTTTTTAAAAATAGCTGCTAAGTGTTATACAGGAAAGGGTTGTATGGAAGGCACACACGAGGTGGCTTGTTTTATAAGAACTTTGACAAACAAACCTCTAGAACACAAATAGCATTTTGACTGACAAAAAATAATGTGCCCAGAGGCCTGAAAGAACCCAAGTCTCTATTTCTCCTGAGAGCAAAAGTTTAGTATTTGGTAATTCAGTGTTCCTGGCAATTTATGGAATATAACTACCACAAATAACAAGAGTTGACTCTATTTTCTTCCTGACATATATTGTTTAATAGAATTACTATTAGTAAGGGTTTATTAGTAGTTTAGGGTTAAATATGTCTGAAAATGTCTTTATTTCTCACTTTTTCTTAAATAATTGCTAATCTGATTGTAAAATGCTAGACTGATAGTTATAGTCTCTCAGGAGTTATATGTTTCCATTGTGTTTCTTTTTAAAAAATTTTTGAAGTATAGTTGATATACAATGTTATATTAGTTTCAGGTATACAACATAGTGATTCAATAATTCTATACATTATGCTATGCTTACCTGGATAAGTATAGTTACCATCTTTCATCACAAAATATTACCAACTATATTCTCTCTGCTGCATTTTTTCATCCCTGTGACTTAATTTACAACTGCAAGTTTGTACCTCTTATTCATCTTCACCTATTTTGCCTCTACATTTGCTGTCAAGATGTGTGTCCTTTTTTTGGAGAGAATTATTGAGGAATGAAGGATTAAATGACATTATGTCTAGAGCCTGCATTTAAAAACAGCGGAGACATTAAATAAAAGTGGAAAAAAAATCTAACGATTCTTCATCTGGGTGATACGAACATGGGGATTCATTGTGTTCTTTATACTTATTTAATTTAAAAATACTTCATAATGTTTTAAATGAAAATATAAAAACAATCTTTTCAGGTTTAACAACAACAGCCTGTTTTGGGACCCAGCTTCAACTCACATTCTTAGCTCTCTGCCTGCTGTTTCTTTTATGTTACTGACTCTGGGGACTTTGCTTTCTTTTTTGTGGACTTAGCCATGCATTGAAAATAATTTTTGTTAAAGATTATTTAGCACTTGTATGTTTATACTACCAGAATTTTTACATTATCTTGGTCTGCCATCCCACTGGAACCATTCATTTTCAGGAAGGATATTGAAAGAAAGAAGAAGCAGAAATTATAAAAGAAAGTAACACATAATTTGACTACATCAAAATGAAAACAGAGAATGCCCTCTCTTCATAATGCCTCAAAACACAAGCAGCATTTGAAGCATTTATACAAGAAAAAAAAAAAAAAGGCTCTCCACAGCCTATCAAATAAAGATGATCAACAAATCAGCAGGAAACATGAGCAAGGAACTGGTCAAGAGATGCATACAAAAGGAAGCAAAATTAAGCAATTCTCATATGAGAAGTTCCTCAACTGCATTATTTAAGAAATGCAATTTTAAACAAAATTAGGGTACTTTTTAATATATCATTTCTATCAGTCAGGTTCCAGTCATAAGCCCAGAAAAATGTGTTGATTATTTTAATACAGACATTATCTATTTACTTATTTATTTTTTATTAATTTATTTATTGAGAGAGAGTGCGTGTGTACAAGAGCAGGGGAGGGGCAGAGAGAGAGAAGGAGGGAGAAAATCCCAAGCAGTCTCCGTGCCAACATGAGCCTCAACCACGTGAACCACGAGATCATGACCTGAGCCAAAGTCAAGAGTCGGATGCTCGAATGACTGAGGCACCCCTAGAGACATTTTAATATAAAGGGTTGGTTAGTTAGATACCGGAGGGCTTAAAAGACAAGTGGAAAATATTAAGTTTTCGTAGAAGTAACAACTTCTGGAAGAAGTTGGCACTCCAGGGCTTGAAAAACCAACGGAACACTTCTGGGGTATTACAACCTAACTATTTGAAGCAGGCATTTCCAAAACACTGGAATAATTTCTGAAGAGGAATTGCCTCCTGTTGGTGCCCAAAGAAGCGGACCCTGTAGCACTAGAACCTAGGCCCCCGGGGAGGAGGCCAGCGGATGCTGGACCTGAGGAACTCAGAGGTAGGTTCTGAGCGGTTGGGATTTAGTGTTCTCGATGCACTGCTATTGCTGAGGAAGCATGATACAGCTTGTTTGGGGACTAGGATATAAACATTAAAATGGGAACAAATTGCTGCCACCAGGGTGAACTGTTTTTTGATGTTGACAGAAATAAGTAGCATACAAGGAGCAAGAGCTTTTTCCTTCTGCAGCCTTGCAGTTACTTCTAGTAAATGCTGCCTGCATTTACTGCCTAACAGGGATCCCTGCCTAACAGGGATCTATCAGCCAAAGCAGAAATGAGATGTTAGTCCCAGCTACAGCATCACAAGGTGGACTCAGAGCTAAAAATACGTAACTTAATGACAGCATGCTAAACGTCAAACTGACGTGAATAAATAGAAACTCTTAAACCCTGGCAGAGTCTGCAATGTAACTTGATAATAACCCTGCTTGAAAACAATTTTGAAACATGTAGTATAAAGTTGGAAAAGTTCAAACACTATGATGCAGCATTCTTTCAAGTGTACTCCCTATATTTAATTTGTACACAGGGTGATATATACAAGGGTGTTTATGGCGACTTGTTTTATAGCAAAAAAAAAAGAAAGAAAGAAAGAAAGATGGCCTAATTTACCATAAATAAGAAATACTGTATTTTTCTAATATATAGCACCTTAAAAAGATCGAAATAAATATATATCAATATATAAATGATAAATTATATACATACATATACACATTTTAAATATATATATATATACGTATATATATACACACACATATATATATACGTATATATATATATACACATATATATATACACACATATATATACGTATATATATATATACACACATATATATATATATATACACATATATATATATATATATATATATATATATATATATTCCTTAGGACTTTGGAATTGTGGATTTAACTCCCACAATTTAAAGAAAATCCTACCATGTAACTAATAGGCAAGGCCATTTCTCATTGTCAGAATATTCAGGAAAATCGGGCTTACTATTCTTTATGCAAACAAGCATGTTCATGAGTCACCAGGACAGGCATTTCACTTATGAAATCTAATTTTAACATATGTGCACTGAGGAATGGCAAGATATATATACAAACAAAGATATGGATTGGAAAGACAGGTTGCCCCTCATTCACAATAAAAGCCCTCCTGATTTTCAGTTCTTGTGCAACTCTCTCAAGCATGATCTATCCCAATCTGTGCTTTTGTTAGTGACACAATTGTATATCCCAATAGAAGATTATATTTTCCTTAGGCCTGTGGAAGTTGAAACATACATATGGCTTTTGCAAAGTGAGGTAAGATAATGATGAATGGAGCCATGCAAAGAAAATAGGAGACTTCAAGTATATTCATAAATGGAGTGATCTTTGGAAAGAATACATATACACATTAGGGATTTGAAAGATGATTTCTTCAAAACTATCATGACTATAATACGAAAAATCAGTACCCCACAGGTGAAAGTAATTTAGTTTCCAAATAATCAGCCTGATATTAAGAAGTAATGAGTTGTTTCTGAAAATATCTATAGAAAGTATGGTCAAGAAAACAGGAAAATAAACCTATTAACCTCCTTTTAAAATGTTGAAATTTCAGGTGAAGTATACAAGATAAGAGCAAAGTATAGACTGTGATTCTAATGTTCTTGGAAATTTTTATCTATTTTAAGAAGAAATCATTTTCTTCTGTAGAGGGACTGCACATTTTTGTATTCATGCGAAAAAACAGAAGTAGTAATGTTCTACATGGGGCTAGCTGTCCGGTTACTTAAACTTTGTTTCTCTGTGTACTGTTCTGAAGTTGAAAGAGTTCTTTAAAGAGTGAACTAAATACAGTCACCCTATTTCACGACTTAGAAAAAAATATTCATCCTAGCTAATATTAAGTCTTAGAAACGATCAAGGAATCAGGCAAACCACTAAAACCTAATTTCAAAATCAACAGCACCAAAATGTTTTAAATGCACTTAATGCAAAAGAGAGACATTCGCTGCTCACACTTTTGGATATGTTAACTATCACCTCTTGTGCACCCTGCAGTCATAGTATCACCATCTTTAAAAGATGGTCTATGCCAACAAAATTGGTATCCTTTTTATATTATCATCTTAATGATTATGTCTTACTCTAGTTTTCATTTGAAATATTTTTGAGAACCCATAAATAAAAATCCTAAAGTTGTAAAATTTGTTTAAAAAGAGCTAACATGTTTGTTTAAAAATTTGTTTTAAAAAAATTTGTTTAAAAAAAGCCTGGGTGGCTCAGTTGTTTAAGCATCCAGCTCCTGATTTTGACTCAGGTCATGATCTCATGGTCGTGATACTGAACCCCATGTCAAGCTCCATACTGGGTATGAAGCCTGCTTAAAGCTCTCCCTCTCAAAAAGTTAAATTAAAAGATCTAATGAGATAAAATCTAATCAACAATTATATGTATGGGAGTACAATAGATAATTTGGGGATTTAAAGATAATAAGATATAATTCCCATAAAAATAATGGCTATTATGTATAAAGCCCATGCTATGTGTAAGATATTTTTCTAGTGTTTTACCTTCATCTCTCATATGTAATCCTCTGATATAGTTCTAGGAAGGATAATTTTATTTGCTCAAGCCACACAGATAGGTATTGATAAAAGCAGGATTTAAATTCCGAGTTTTTACCAGTGTGTTGTATTGTCTCTATCCCTACATATAGAGAGCTTAATATCACATTATTTAGTGATGGAAATGAAACTCTCCAGCACACTCACAGATATTAGTAAGAATATGCTATTGATTCTAAATAGTGATAAATATGAGCACATTTTAAAATGTTTTTACTGTAAATGTTCCAAAGGCAGATAGAGAATTAAAATTATTGGTACAGTATAATGGGAGAGGACGCAGAATCAATAAGCCAAAACCTTTCTGTTTCTTAAAGCTTTTCTGTTTTTAAAACTATTCAATTATTTTATGTTAAATTTCCTATAGAGCTTCCTGTTAGAAATATCAAACGGGTTTCTGGCCTGCAGGCATTCCATTGACACAACTGTCACTAAAATTACAAAGAATCATTTACTTTAAATAGCAGCAGAATCATAACATCCAGTAGAATTATTCACTTTAAATGCCAACTCTTGCTGAGTACTACAAATGCTTATTCAGAAAAATGAAGACAATGAAGGAGGGTAAGACTTGGAATTTTCTGTTTCAAAATTAGTTTAAATGAATATTGTAATTAAGGGTTAGTTTTTTCACTAACATCTTTCATGTTTTAAATAATAATGACATGATTTTTGGAAGACATTAAATAGTTTGAGGAAAAAAGACTGAATTTTTAGTAAACAACTTGTAAGTGATAAATATATCCTTTGAGAAAATTCTCAACGTACAGAGTAAAACATATATATGAAAATATATAGCAAAGATAAAATATTAAAAAGAAAAATTTAAAAGATAAATGCTATAACCACACTCCACAACTAAGTAAGTTTCTTTATCAAAAGTTGAACACTATGGGGGCACCTGGGTGGCTCAGGTGGTTAAGCCACAGGCAGGTCTAACTCTTGGTTTTGGCTCAGGTTCTGATCTCACAGTTTGTGATTTCAAGCCATGCATGGGGATCCGCGCTGACAGCACAGAACCTGCTTGGCATTCTTTCTCTGTCCCTCTCTTTGCCCTTTCCCTGCTCCGTTTCTCTCAAAATAGATAAATAAACATTTAAAACAAAAAGTTGGACACCATGGAGTCTAATCGTGGAATGCAACTTCTGCAGAGGTAATGAAAATTAAAAATGACCTCCTGTACACACACACACAGTCCTCTCAAAACCGTGAGCTGAAATCAGGCTCAGTGCTATGATCTGGGAGATTGGGTGGACCTTAAAGCTGTTCTCAATTATGTAGGGTCATGTGCTGGAAGGAGCAAACATATCTTTGAAGACAGACCTAGGTTAAGCCAGCTACAGGCTTGGGAATCTGTGATGTCCTTAATAAAAGCAAAAGAAAAGCACTGTGAATTGCTGGTTGAAGGCCGGTATGAAAATAATAAAGAGAAATCTCATTAAAATGGAGTCAGGGGGTTCAACAGGGAGAGTCCTGGTGCCCTACCACTCCTCATTTGCAAATCCAAAAGGAACAGCGGGACCTTGCACATGGATACTATTTTGCTACCCCAGCAGGAGGAAGAAAGTCTTTCCTCATCTCCCAGGCAACAGCCCAGCCAATGAGAGACAGCCACAACTCAACCAATGGAAAGCCACTATAAGTAAAACTCCTAGTTTACTCCAATGGACTTTTTGTCCCCAACAGCCTTCCCAACTTCACTTTCATGTATCCTTTGTTTCATCTGTCCTTTGTTCTATGGATTTGCCTATGTTTTTTTTTTTTTTTTTTTTGCCATAATTTGCTTGACCCAGATTACAATTCTGTGCTATCCCTGAATAAACCGAATTTTCCTGTTAAAATAGCTGGCAGTATTATTTTTAAATTTAACACCAGCCTTTGTAATAGAAACACTTAATGTGGGGTGGGATGAAGTGCTAGTTAAAGCCTTCTGCCAAAACGCTAGGAGGGAGAAGTATGGCTTTGCAATTAAATTCTAAAACAAATAATCTGCCATTTTAATGCATTGCAATATGTTCTCCTATGTGTTTTTTTTATGCCCAAAATTTTGATTCTGGTATAGGCAATTTTTTCAATCATTCCGTTATAATTTGTGCCTTATGAGTTTTGTTTCAGAAATTTTTACCTGCCCTGTTATATTTTACATGTAGAAACAAGCCAACACAGTGTTCCATATAAATTCTCTAAACGAATAATGGTTAAAAGGTCAAACTATTGGGGGTAGGAGGCAAAGGTGATTTTCAGAGTTTTCAGTGGTCCCTCAATTAAATTATCACTGCTGGAATAATTGGGAGTTGACTGAGTATTTGAAAAAGATTTTATAAAATATTCTCACTTCAGGAAATAGCTGGCTGGTTGGAGGAATGCAAAAAATACATGGTTTTATCCACATTTTGTAGAATTTACCTTTTGCAATAATTTCAGCCTCTGTCCTATGTTCTAATATGAAAATTCCCAAATAAGCCAGAATTCCTATTCATTTTTAATTTATAAAAGCAGCAATTGACCCAGTGGTTTGCAGCATTATTTTAAAAGATTGCTGTTTTTGGAACTGCAGTTTGTGATAGTGTTGCAAATGTTGGCTACAAACATAAAAATGGCATTTAGAGACTGCTTGTTTCACTTTCTTTCTTTTTGGTTAATGTTATTGAACAAACAGCAAATGGTGAAGTTCTACAAATATTTTGTAGCTATTAGAAGGAAACAAGTTCTGAAGAAAAGGTATTTGCCTCCAGCAAGCCTGGAATTTAAGAAAATAAAAGGATTATTTAAGCTTTGCCTAGTGAGGCAAACTGTCTGCAAACTTCAAGAAATATTTGAGTTGCTAAAACCCATGTCTTCATTATAGGAATAGTCAAAAGAGCTGTCAAAGTATTTTAAGGAAGTCAGATTATCTAGCAGCTGTATACTACATCATAGTTCCTAATCAGATTGCTATTTCCTTGCTCCTCTTAAGGAAATGCTCAATACTTTTACTCATATTCCTTTTTTTTTCCTTTGCTTCCTTTTAAAAATGGCATGCAATGGAACTTTTTATATGCCTAGTGTTCTGTGAAAAATCAGTGAAGAATCATTTGAGTAAGCTCAAATGCATACTCATATATGGGCTGATCCTACCAAATTAATTACTAATTACGATACCTTTCTCATATAGTATGTAGTCAGTATAACTTGGACAAAGATGTATAGGTGTCCATTTTCTACATAAGCCTCAAATACAACACAATGTTATACAATCCAAAACCTCTTATTCAGTAGTTATTCAAATTGGAATATATTGCACTCAGATGTAAGCATAATTAGGATTATATTAACATGTACACAAAAAAGGTAAAAATCAAATTCCAAGGTAACATTACTTCTAGAACAGCCATCACCAAACAATGGGAAAAGTTAGAGAAAGCATGGAAAACTGACTAAAGCAAGGAGACCTGAGTTAAGAAGGAACTAACCAAAGGTGGTACAAATGAAGTCAGACGTCAGTCAGTCAGATCATCCCACTCATAACAGACTCTGGACAAAAACCTCCCATCTCTGGGTCTAGTGTTAATCTCTCCTGGTCCTAACGGACCCTAGGACTTTTGTTTATTCATGAACTATTTTAAATATATAAAAAGAATAGCAAATGATTGAACAAATATTCATATTCCTACCTTCCAGCTTTGACAAATGTTACTTGTCCTATTTACTTCAAAAAAAAATTTTGGTCAAAATTCCATAGTTTCCTGTCCTATATTGGGTTCAGGAAAAGTTATACTTTGGAGATTATTTGCTTTCTTCTTTGTTAAAGTGAGAACAATGCTATTTCCAGACTGGTATATTCCCAGTGAAATACCAAAAGTCCTACCCAAGCCAATTTTTACTTTTTATTCTTTAATACTGATAAAATGCTAGCTAGACTCACATTCTCCGCTTAACATATATGCCTTATCATCTTCAGTCAAATCGATTCTTTAAATGTCAACAAGTAACATGAAGGGTTCAAGAATATTTTTTCACTTCACAAATCACTCAAATCCTAAAGAAGCTTGACTTTATAAGACTGAAATTACACAGTTTCCCTCTCTGGGATATATGATACAATTTATGTTGGCCTTTAGATATTATATGCAGAATTACATGTTGTTTCCTTGATTCAGTCCTCATAAAAGACAACACAGATACATTCCCTGGCATAAAACAAAGTTTGTGTTTTTGTTTTTATTGTAGAGTGTTTTTCTTTTTTACAAAATAACAGCTGTTTGGTGGTCACCTTGAGCCTCAGGAAGAGTTATAAAGATTATGTATGTTATGTAATTTCACTATTATTTTATCACTCAGCTTCACAAGTGGTATTTAAAGTTAAGAACAATTTTAAATCTTCTTTATGTTAATAAAAAACAAAACACATTTTGAAAATTAGTCATTAATTTCCCTCGGTATGCAATTATATTAACCATACTATTGCAATAAACCTTATTTTATTACATTATTACTAGTAATGGAAGTACATAATTTTAGAGAATTAATCCTTTCTGCATAGTCTTAACATTTTGCAATACCATATTTCACTAGTGGATTTAGATCATACAGAGAAACATCCACTGTAAGTCACCGTGGCCATTCACTAAATATGGAGATTTAAAACCAAAACTCCAACTGAGAAGAGTTTACCATATTTTGACCCTTCCAGTTTTTCTGAAAACAAAATTAAGGAGACAAAAGGGCTTATTTTTAAATGTTTGGGGTAAGAAATATTATGCTACACTGTCATCAGTCAATGAGATAGGATGAATCTGATTTAAAGGGGCTAATATTTATACATGCTACTCGTATGTAAAGGCAATAATGAAGAGAAAAATAAGCCATTATTTTTTTAATTTAATTTATTTTTTAAATTTACATCCAATTTAGTTAGCATATAGTGCAACAATGATTCCAGGAGTATGTTCCTTAGTGCCCCTTACCCATTTAGCCCATTCCCCCCTCCCACAATCCCTCCAGTAACCCTCTGTTTGTTCTCTATATTTGAGTCTCTTATGTTTTTGTCCCCCTCTCTGTTTTTATATTATTTTTGCTTCCATTCCCTTATGTTCATCTGATTTGTATCTTAAAGTCCTCATATAGTGAAGTCGTATGATATTTGTCTTCCTCTAATTTCAGTTAGCATTATACCCTCTAGTTCCATGTAGCTGCAAGTGGCAAGATTTCGTTCTTTTTGATTGCCGAGTAATACTCCAGTCTGTGTATATGTGTGTATGTGTGTATATATATATATATATATATATACCCACATATACATATATATATACATATACATATATATACACATGTGTGTATATACACGGTATGTGTGTGTATATATATATATGTTTATATGTATATATATATACATGTATGTATGTATATATGTAAACATACACACACACATACCACATCTTTATCCATTCATCCATCGATGGACATTCGGGCTCTTTCCATACTTTGGCTATTGTTGATAGTGCTGCTATAAACATGGGGGTGCATGTGTCCCTTCGAAACAGCACACCTGTATCCCACGGATAAATGCCTAGTAGTACAATTGCTGGGTCATAGGGTAGCTCCAATTTTAATTTTTTGAGAAACCTCCATACTGTTTTCCAGAGTGGCTGCACCAATTTGCATTCCCACCAGCAGTGCAAAAGAGATCCTCTTTCTCTGCATCCTTGCCAACATCTGTTGTTGCCTGAGTTGTTAATGTTAGCCATTCTTATCTCATGGTGGTTTTGATTTGTATTTCCCTGATGATGAGTGATGTTGAGCATTTTTTCATGTGTCGGTTGGCCATCTGGATGTCTTCTTTGGAGAAGTGTCTATTTCTTCACTGGATTATTTGTGTTTTGGGTGTTGAGTTTGAGAAGCTCTTTATAGATTTTGGATACTAACCCTTTATCTGATATGTCATTTGCAAATATCTTCTCCCATTCCGTCAGTTGCCTTTTAGTTTTGCTGATTGTTTCCTTTGCTGTGCAGAAGCTTTTTATTTTGGTGAGGTCCCAATAGTTCATTTTGGTTTTGTTTCCCTTGCCTCCAGAGACATGTTGAGTAAGAAGTTGCTGTGGCTGAGGTCACAGAGGTTTTTGCCTGCTTTTTCCTTAAGGATTTTGATGGCTTCCTGTCTTACAGTTAGGTCTTTCATCCACTTTGAGTTTATTTTTGTGTCTGGTGTAAGAAAGTGGTCCAGGTTCATTTTTCTGCATGTCGCTGACCAGTTTTCCCAGCACCACTTACTAAAGAGACTGTCTTTATTCCATTGGATATTCTTTCCTGCTTTCTCAAAGATTAGTTGGCCATATGTTTGTGGGTCCATTTCTGGGTTCTCTATTCTGTTCCATTGATCTGAGTGTCTGTTCTTGTGCCAGTAACATACTGTCTTGATGATTATGGCTTTGTAATACATCTTGAAGTCCGGAAAATAAGCTATTATTCTTAAGTGAGCTACTGGTGAATTCAGTATAGCTTTATGACATGAAATTTATCAAATAAATTTTCTATAGCAGAAAGATGTTCTTTAAGACAAAAGGAGTTAGAAAAGTGAATGAAGTACATACAAGGACACATTGTAAAATAGGAATTTTGTTTTTAAGTATTACCAACATTCTTTGAAGTGCAAAAAAATTCATCTGGTTTAAATGACCTAATTTTATTTCACATTTTTATCTACCAAGTCATTATTAATTGGTATTTATTACCTAATACTGGGTCAAGAAGCACTTTTCTAAAATCTACTTTGCTAAGATTATATCCTTCATTGCTTATTTAAATATTTGCTTAAATGCATTCATTCATTTACATAACTAGTGGAGAAAGAGATAATATTCATTTTTTTTATTTATTAAGGAAATCACTATCAAGAAGAGGAAACAGACATTTAAGTAACTGGTTGTCAAACAGAGCAATGAATACTAATCATATATGTACAGTTAATCAGATATGTTCTTCATATACTTCCTCCTAATCTAGTTGAAGACATAAGACTAAATAAAGACAGTGCTTGAGAGCACCTAAAAGTGAAACCAGATTTTTGAAAGAAAGAAACATATGCATATGGAGCCAGAAAAGACCCTGCATAGCCAAAGTAATGTTGAAAAAGAAAACCAAACCTGGAGGCATCACAATTCCGGACTTCGAACTGGATTACAAAGCTGTAATCATCAAGACACAAAAACAGACATATAGATCAATGGAAAAGAAGAGAGAAGCCAGAAATGGACCCACAAATGTATGGCCAACTAATCTTCAACAAAGCAGGTAAGAATATCCAGTGGAAAAAAGACAGTCTCTTCAGCCAATGGTGTTAGGAAAACTAGACCGTGACATGCAAAAGAATGACCCTGGACCACTTTCTTACACCACACACACACGCACGCACACACACACACACACACACACACACACATCAAAATGATGAAAGACTTAAATGTAAGATAGGAAACCATCAAAATCCTAGAGGAGTAAACAGGCAACCTCTTTGTCCTAGGCTACAGCAGCTTCTTACTAGACATGTCTCCAGAAGCAAGGGAAACAAAAGCAAAAATGAACTATTAGAACCTTATCAGGATAAAAAGCTTCTCTACAGCAAAGGAAACTATCAACTAAACTAAAAAGCAACCTCTGGAATGGGAGAAGATATTTGCAAATGACATACTGGATAAAGGGTTAGTATCCAAAATTTAGAAAGAACGTATCAAATTCAACCCCCAAAAAACAAAGAATCCAGTGAAGACATGGGAAGAAGAAACAAATAGACGCTTTTCTAAATTTTTTTTTTTTTTTCAACGTTTATTTATTTTTGGGACAGAGAGAGAGACAGAGCATGAACGGGGGAGGGGCAGAGAGAGAGGGAGACACAGAATCGGAAACAGGCTCCAGGCTCTGAGCCATCAGCCCAGAGCCCGACGCGGGGCTTGAACTCACGGACCGCGAGATCGTGACCTGGCTGAAGTCGGACGCTTAACCGACTGCGCCACCCAGGCGCCCCAACGCTTTTCTAAAAAAAGACATCCATATGGCTAACAGACATATGAAAAGATGCTCAGCATCACTCATCATGAGGGAAATACAACTCAAAACTACCTCGTAACTGTCAGAATGGCTAAAATTAGCAACTCAGGAAACAACAGATTTTGGTGAGGTTGTGGAGAAAGGGGAACAGTTTGGCACTGTTGGTGGGAATGCAAACTGGTGCAGCCACTCTGGAAAACAGTATGGAGGTTCCTCAAAAGTTTAAAAATAGAACTACCCTATGACCCAGCAATTGTACTACTAGGTCTTTATCCAAGGAATATAAAAATGCTGATTGGAAGGGGCACATGCACCCCGATGTTTATAGTAGTGCTATCAACAATAGCTAAATTATGAAACGAACCCAAATGTCCCTTGACTGATGAATGGATAAATATGGAAATATTACTTGGTGACCAAAAAGCATGAAATCTTGCTATTTGCAACAAGGTGGGTGGAATTAGAGTGTATTATACTAAGTGGAATAAGAGAAAGAAGAATACCCTATGACTTCACTCTATGTGGAATTTAAGAAACAACAGATAAACACAGGGGAAGGGAAGAAAAATAAGATAAAAACAGAGAGGGAGGCAAATCATAAGAGATTCTTAAATACAGAGAACAAACTGAGGGTTGCTGGAGGGGAGGTGGCAGGGGTGAGGGAGTGAGGGATGGGTTAAATGGCTGATGGGTATTAAGGAGGGCACTTGTTGGGATGAGCCGTGGGTGTTATATGTAAGTGATGAATCACTAAAATCTATTCCTGAAACCAATACCACACAATATATTAACTAAAATGAATTTAAAAATCAAAAGATATGCTAAGTTTTTCCTTCCTTTCTTTTCTTTTTTTTTTTTTTTTTCAAAACGATATTTTAGACTCTGTCAGACCACAATTTGCATTCTGGCTGTGATATTTACTTCCTATACAATCATGCAATTTGTTCCTATACCAAATAATCATATTATCATGTAGGCTGTTTTTAAGACTAAATAAGATAATATGTAAATTCTAGCACTGTGATCCATAAAAATTCATCCCCTCCCCATCTCAGTTCTTCTCATGGCTATAAATACAATTATGTGTAAACAAAGAGGAGATGGGAGCTGCAGAGAAGGATAATGAACTACCAAAAATATCCTTATAAGTAGATAAGATTTGGATTTTTATTTTTTGTAACAGAAATAGGCTTTTGATTAATAAAAATGAAAACATGATTACTACACTTTTGGGGTCAAAAGACCAAAAGACCCTGGAAAAGAATGTAGTATTAAGCAAGATGCCTTCAAATATAGTGGGATGGAATGGGGTTACATGTCGAAAAAGCATAGAAAAAATTAGTCTGAAACCTAGGAAAGGACTTTCTGCCAGCTCCTGGGGCAATCAGAGGTTGTTTTAGGCTCTTGAGAAGGAAACGATAAATTAAAGACGAAATTATAGGGTGACATGTTTGTGAAGCCAGACCTACTAGGAGGCTGCATTGGTGGTCTATGATTATGATTAAGCAGACCTGGTGTGGTGTAGAAAGATGAAAAGGTAAAAGCAGGGGGAAACCTGAAGGAAATAGTAAAAAGGTATACATTTTGGATATAGAAGATGAGAAAAAAAGTGGAAACAGTATGGAATCCTCCCCCCATAACCCAATGCTATGAGAGATCGTAAAATAGGTAGTGCCGGAAATAAGTACTGGACCGTGGGTACCTTGTTAAGGAGTCAGATGATAAGTTTAGACGTGACAGGCTGAGTTTGAGTTTAGAGCACAGCATGAAAGTAAGCATGCTCTACAGAAAGTCCCCCCGGGTTTTTCTGTACCTGTCTTTTGTGTGCTACACACTAAGGGAATTATTAAGGTTGATTATTTTTTCTTTCTGCATAATTCAGTATCGCGTATTTCCAGGGGACCCAAATCTGGCCACACCAAGCAGAGGTGCTCTGTGTGTTTCTGAGAATGTGTGTAGGGCTAATGGCAATATTTTATAATAATAAGAAACAGCTCAACCCAGCCTTTGTATGGAGCCAAAACTGAGGATGGCAGAGAGACCTGAGATGGCATAAATTTAATAACTCTATAGAATTCATGTATCAACCACCCTCAATATATGCTTATAAGATCATAATTCAAAAAATATCACAATTCCACATTTATAAAGCCCACAGCTTTTTTTTTTAATATTTGGAATCCTTTGATTATTTTCCCTCTTCATACTACATCATCGAAATCTGTGTTCCTTACTGCAATAATATGCACCCTAGTACATCTAATGTATATTCTTCCAAATATTATTTCAGATATACATGTGTTACTAAAAAATATAAAGTGTTATTTTTAAATTTTCAAAAAAGTGTTTTGCAGCGACTTCTGGCTTCAGCTCATGTATGTAAAGAGCTTAGAAGTTGTCAATCCCATTCTTACAGAAGGAGAAAAGCTGGACAAACGGAGAAATCAATTACTTTTTTTTAATGCATCAGAGCATAAAGTTTTCAGGGCAAAAACCTACCCCTAAATCTGGAAAGAGAGATGAATCCAGAGAGCCAAAGCAAAGATTTGCTTTCCTAAAATAGAAGCTTCTGTAGCTATAAGGTGGTAAGGACACAAATACAATAATTTTGATGAATCACCGGAGATTAAGCTGGACTAGTGTGACAGTGAGAAACTCCTGGTGGATGCAGTCCTGGGAGAAGCACAGTTTCCAGTAATCCCACGAGATTCTCAAGGAAAAAGATCTTTGCGCCCTGGCACTGGAAGACAAGAGTAGTCCTTATCAAATACACATAAGACATTCTCCTTAACAATAGCATCCTCCGCAGCACCTTGTTTTAGAGGTGTAAGAGTTGTGAGGAAAGGGCCTTCATCTTACTTCAGCCCCTTCTAGCCTTGCTGTTTTTTTTTTTTTTTTTAATGCTTGTTTATTTTTGAGAGAGTGAGCACAAGCAGGGGTAGGACAGAGAGGGAGACACAGAATCTGAAGAAGGCTCCAGGCTCTGAGCTGTCAGCACAGAGCCCAATGCAGGGCTGAAGCTCAGGAACCACAAGATCATGACCTGAGCTGAAGTCAGAGGCTTAACCGAATGAGCCACCCAGGCACCCCAAGCCTTCTTGTTTTACTTAAGGGAGTTTGTATAAAAGAAGAGACATTGCAAAATTGAAGAAACTAAAAAATTTGAGATTTAATTGAAAGACTATAGACTCCCACACCTTCTCACTGGCAGGGTTCTAAAACATTAAGAGTGGATTACAGCTGAAAGGACTGAAAGACAGTCTATCTCTGAAGAGGTATACTTAGGACAGTCCAAAGTCAAAGAGCTAATAAAAGTGATTCTAAAAAAATACAAAGGCCCTGATTTCAGAAAATAGTAAGGGCAATTCAATTTCTAGCTAAGTTAACATGTTCCCAACACTAAAGCACTATTTTCTTCAGTTCTCTTAACCAACACATCATGTGTAGTTTTATTTTTTGAACTTTATTTATTTTGAGAGAGAGAGAGAGGGCACAAATGAAGGAGGGGCAGAGAGGGAGAGGGGGAGGGGAGGGAGAGGGAGAGAGAGAGGGAGAGGGAGAGGGAGAGAGAGAGAGAGAGAGAGAGAGAGAATCCCAAGCAGGCTCCATGCTGTCAGTGCAGAGCCTGATGCAGGGCTCAAACACACAAACCATGAGATGGTGACCGGAGCCAAGATCAAGAGTAGGACTCTTAACTGAGCCACCCAGGTGCCCCATCATGTGTAGTGTTCAACAACAAAAAAATTCCAAGGCATACTAAAAAGTAGTCTGAAGAGAAAAAGCAGATATTATATAGATGTTGAAATTATTAACTAAATAATTTTTAAATAACTATGATTAATACATTAAAGGCTCTAATGGAAAAATGTAGGCAACATGCAAAAACAGTTGGGTAATATCAAAAGAGAGATGAAAACTCTGAGAATCAAAAAGAAATGCTAGAAATCAAAATCATTTTAAAAGAAATGCAGAATGCCTTCAATGGGCTTATGACTAGACTATTCATGAACCAGGAGAGAATTAGTGAGCTTGAAGGTAACACAATACAGATGTCCCAATCTGAAATACGACGACTTCTAAAATAGTGTATATTCTGGTGGAAGGGACAAAAAACCCAATAGGCAACTGATGATATTAACATTGTGGTTTATTAAATATGACTACAAAATCCTTATAAACATGACCATAAATTCCTTATATTCCTTCCTTATATGGTGGGGTCTGTGTGACCTCTTAAATACTGGTGAGCTATGTGACTTCTTGGATCAAAGGAATAAGATTGAAGTCATGCTTTGCCAGTAGCTGGGCCCAGATTGTTTTAAGACCAAATTTCGAGTTGTTTGTTAACAGAAATTTTAAAATGTTTTGACAACCTGAAAAATGGTATTTGCCACACTGTGTGAAGCACACGAGAGACAAGAGACATTCTGGAAGTCGTTCTTAAGCTGAACAAGAAACAAGACCGAGGTTTAGCCAGAATTGCTAGGGGAAGATAGTTTTCGGGAGAAAAAAAATCCGCATGCTAAATTTGGAAAGAAATGCAAGATTTCACTTTGCTTGGAGAATAGCAAATGATGAGGTAAGTGGCAAAAGATGCCTAGAAAGAGACCAGAGTAAAACATATCATTTTTGTCTTAATAAGAAGCTAAGAATTGATCATGAAAGCATCAAAAAAAAAAAAAAAAAAAAAAAAAGGGTGGGGCAACGGTTTAAAGTTTTAAAGATGTAGATGTCTTAAAATAAGAAGTGTTAACTCAAGACTGGTTTCTGTTCTATTTGGTAAGACTAAATTTTTGAAAGGTAGAGTTTGGAAAGAGAATGAGAATTAAGGGTAATAATTTCCAAACCTCTTTCACTGATACACCTATAGCCAACCTTGCTGTACTTGATTGTAGATTTTACAGAGAGACTATCCTATTGAGGAAGGAAAAGGAACCTGAAAACTGTATCACCTTAGCCACAGGAGAGAGAAAAATGGAGAAATTAGTTGAATGAATTTTCTTCCTCACCTTTCATTCCCAAACCCAAACAGGTTTATCCTGTAAGGTGCAAGAGGCATTGTAGAAGTAGGCAGATAGATATAGTGGAAGGCAGAGATTAAAAAAAAACAAAAACAAAAACAACTAAGATTAATGGTATGTTCCATAAGATCTAAAAGAGGAAGGCTATAATCTCTTGGGGGGAAACACTGCAAACAAATGCCTTTAATATGTTAAGAAGCAATACAGCAGCAGTCATGTCAGGGTACTGTTAGATGAGTTTGGGAAAATGACTACTGTATAACTTTTTTATTTCCTATAGTTGCACATGGCATGCTAGGAATCCAGAAATTCAGTCGTGAGCCAATGAATGGACTCATAGAGGGATTAAAGCTATTAAGAAAATGACCTGAAATATGGAAATAGTCAAAAGGATAACTTCATGCTTTTCCATGTCAGACTGAAGTACTGTCCAACATGCTCCCCCAAAGGTTAATTCTCTAAGAATATGCCGTATTTGTTACTGTATTTATTGTTGATCAGGATCCAGATTCTGTGTGGTTATATATTTAATTGTAGATGTCTCTTTATTAGAAAACACAATCTCAAAGGTTATGATTTTACTGCTTGGAAGAGTGAACAACTTTTATCTACTAGAAAAGTTATTTTAGGGGCGCCTGGGTGGCGCAGTCGGTTAAGTGTCCGACTTCAGCCAGGTCACGATCTCGTGGTCTGTGAGTTCGAGCCCCGCGTCAGGCTCTGGGCTGATGGCTCAGAGCCTGGAGCCTGTTTCCGATTCTGTGTCTCCCTCTCTCTCTGCCCCTCCCCTGTTCATGCTCTGTCTCTCTCTGTCCCAAAAATAAATAAACGTTGAAAAAAAAAAAGTAAAAAAAAAAAAAAAAAAAGAAATAGTTTAAAAAAAAAAGAAAAGAAAAGTTATTTTAGGCACCGGAGTGGCTCCATTGGTTAAACATCTGACTTTGGCTCAGGTCATGATCTTGCAGTTCATGAGTTCAAGCCCTGCATCAGGTTGTCTGTTGTCAGCAGAGAGCCTGCTTCGGATTCTCTGTCTCCCTCTCTCTCTGCCCCTCCCCCACTTGAGCATGCTCTCTCTCAAAAAGAAATAAACATTGAAACAAAGAAAATTTACTTCACCATTTTAAAAGTGAATGTCTATATAAATCTGCATTCTTTGGATTTTCTTTTCAGCAAGGTTTATCATGCTGCTGTTTCCTTTGTTTAATAAATGAAAGACATTTAAAAAACACGTTAAGAATATATTTGCAGTGTGTGTATGAGAATCAGATAAATTCATTGAAAATTTTATTTTGATGACAAAAGGCTTAGATCACAATGATGAAGCAGAAATGAGCGAAGATATAATAGAGACCAATTTTTAGAAAAAGAGGTTACAATAGTAATTCTAACTCATTTCTCGCCTCCCCCAAACCTGATAAGACTAACTTAGACTGGTCACTAGTTCAAGGAAAAGAACAGATTATTGCCTCTAGAGCAGAGACGAGTGTGGTCGTATTACCATGAAGTCTTGAAATCCCAAGCCCCACTAGATATCACCACCAAATGCTATTTTGAAAATGAGTGCATAGTAAAAATGTCAAAGCCTTAACATTTGGTGGAGACATTTAAGTAGTTCTGGGTTGTTAAACTATGAATTGGACTAAGTTAACTAATGGACCACATTTAATTTTCTTGAGTTATTTAGTTGAATGGATAATTGTGATAAATACTGGATCAAATAAAAACTAAAAGTAATGTTTTCTTTGTATATGATTCTGTGATTCAATTTGCTATAATGGAAAAACCACATGGGAAAATAAAGATAAGTGTCAAGGGAATGAAAAAACAAGCTGTGGTGGAACCATTACCTAATTCAAAAAAAAAAAATAATATTGATTGAGCACATACAGTGGACAGGACATTGTGCTTTGTGCTGTAATACAGAGATTAATGAGAGCTCCTTCTTTCAACTAAGGAAATTCATTATAGGAGATGTTCCTATAAACAAAGAAATTACTATGTGGTGTGCTAATGTAATTATGTATACAGCAGAGAGCAAGGAGTGATTAACTCTGTCACGGTAGAGTAATAAGAGAAGGCTTTCTCAATAGTGTGATGTATGAACTGAATTTTGTAAAATGAATAGAAGTATTTTAGGAGAATAAGGAAACGAATAGGGAGGGGATATAAGAAAGATACCAATACTAGGATTTATCCACCCAGTAACTGTTGTTCCTAGAAGTCTGCAGAAACTCAAAAGGGAACAAAAGGCTTTTGGTTCAAAACATCTTAAACTTTTTGAAGTTATAAGGTACCTACCACAGTGACTAGTTTTGGGGGCCAAACAATGCCATAATTCAAGCTTGACTCGAGTAAATTATCACAGAAAGTTTGTATATCTTTCACAGAATCCATCCAATTCTTTCCCCTCCCCCTCATCCTGGGAATAGCCCTTCGAAAAGGACAAGAGGAAAGTTCTTCTATGAATGTCTGTGATTTTTGTTATCACCGTGTTCAAAATCGTATGTGGAATATTCATATACCTACATTATATGTATCAGTGTGGCTAGATTACTATAAAAAGAACATTTGACATTTGTCAAAACTCAAAGAATGTCAAACGCCAAGACTGAACCCTAATGTAAACTATGGACTTTGAATGATAATGTCATGGTAATGTAGGTTCATTGATTGTAATAAATCTACTACTCTGGTATGGGATATTGATAGCTTCACTTGCAGGAGTAGCAAACATATGGAAACTCTCCATACTTTATACTCACTTTTGCTGTGAAGTTAAAACCATTTTAAAAATAAAATACGTTTTTACAAACACATAAAATGAGAAAGCGGTAAGAAAAAAATAATAAAAGGTATCTGGAGTACTTAAAGCAATTAACTGAGGCAACCAAGAGAACACAATTGTAGAAAAGTAATGCAAATAATGAGCAACTGAATGGAGATAACGGCACCGTGCCACTTGACTCCACCTAATTCAGATAAGAAGGAATGCATGAGTGGGGAACAAAAGATTAGATTTTCCAAAAGATTTTGTACAGTTTTTTTGTTTTTTTTTTTTTTTTTTTTTTGTACTGGGCTATTCAGAGCGAAGATGATTCCAAGAAGACAAATCCAAAAATAGAGCTCTCTACTCGTAATCAGTCTTCCAGTTGTTATAACTCCACACCTAAGGTTCTCTCCTGGGGAGCCTTTGTGGCTCATCCAGTTAAGCATCCGACTCTTGGTTTAGGTTCAAGCCATGATCTCACAGTTTGGTGGGTCCGAGCCCCGCGTCCAGCTCTGTGCTGGCAGCACGGAGCTTGCTGCTCTGTCTCCCTCTCTCCCTGCCCCTCCCCCACTCACACTGTCTCTTTCTCAAATAAATAAAAATGTATATAAAGCTCTACTGCTAACTCTATGGTCCTATAGCATATTTGGACTTAATCTGTAGGACCATCCTTCATCCTGAGGTATCAAGTTATAGAACAGCATTTGGGAAAATGTTAGCTTCTACAAGAACTGCAAGGCTTTCTTCTCATTTTACCTGCAAAGCCCTGTGTAAGCTCCTACTCTGGTGCATCTGGTTGAACCACATGAAGATGGGCACTTTCTGTGTTTCCTCAACCCTTTTCCATTAGTCCTTAGCATCTTATAATTTCAGTACCAAAAAGGAAGTATACCAACTGGAAATACATTTTCTTTTCCAATTCTAGAACAACATACCAATGATGTCTTTCAAAGCCTCTTTCTCCCTCAGCTTAATTCTAGTACCACTTTGGTTTTCCCAGGAAAAAGTATCCTAGTAAGCAAAAGCCTATCACAAGATTACTAATCGCGTGGAAATTTCTCTATACTCAATCCACTGAGGCAAGCCTTGTGAAAGTGCCACCCCGTATACACGACAGCTTGTGATTTCTTTGTTCCTCATACATATGTGGATTCATCCCCAGCCCTCAGATGAAATGCTGACCTTAGCCTTCAATAATATCTTTGAGCTAGTAAAAGGTATAAGAGATAAGGCCCTAAGCTCTTCTTAGACCGACATTTTGGAGTTGATGAAGTTAAATTATATTGCTGGCTCCTCAAGAAGTATTCTTGTCATTTAACCATATAGTTATATCATCATAAATAAACTACATGTATTTAGTCTATTTAATTGGAAATTTTAAATGCTTTATTAAGCAATTAATTTGTCTAAATTTTACTTTGGCTCTTAAAAAGACAGTATATAACATTTATTGCCATATTATTTGCAGTTTCACTAAACAGTTGCCAAATTTATTAAGTCTAGGGGTAATTTTGAATAATCTCGATTTGCATCATTATTTCTTCACATTTTTTCCAGTGATTTTTTTTTTTTTGCAGGAAAGAGGCCAAATAAATTCTAGAAGTGGGGATTTCTAAACTCATAATACTTACGACATCATTCTCATTTTTATTGTAATAACCTGCTACCGCAATAGAACAGAGGAGGTGTATCACATAGGAGACATAGATTTTTTAAAATTGTAGCAAACCTTTGTCTTGTATTTATCAACATATAATTAGTAAACAGGAGTTGTCATAGCATCCATTAATGTTGTTGGTGAGAATAAACATTTTTAATTATAAACTACATCTACATATAGCAACAGATGAGGATTAGAATTTCTACATTAACATTTCTGAGCATGTACTCATTATTGAAGTTCAAAAATACTTCTCTTCAAATATTCTTTCTGGAAATAATGTGATGCTGTAATGCTTGATGCCTCAGGCAAGAAAACATACTGCTTCAGAAAAATCGGATTTGATTTGGGCTTCAAAAATTCTTAGAATGCAGTGGCTTGCATGCCAGCTACACTTTGGCCCCCTGCCTTTTTTTTTTTTTTTGTATGCGAGTTACACTTCTAAATCAACCCTTACTGTGTAGTTGACATCACCATTGGTACACTCAGACTCTATCTACACTATTACTCTCTTTGCATGTAGGAATGAAATAGGTTGGGATAAGATGCTAGGGAGTATATTGTTTATAGGGGGAAATATGGAATAACATTTTTAGCACTCTCTACTAAGTTCAAAACAATAAATAAGACAACTTCAGTTTTTCATCTTTGTGGAAAATGTGTGCCTTTCAACATTTTTGCAAAGAAATTTAATTCACAACTTAGAAGAAAGAAATATTTTCCTTCAAATATTTTCATATTTTATTATTTTTTTTTCTTAGAACATGAGACTAATCATTTTTTACAGAAGTTTAGTGCTCATCCAATTTCATGGGGTTATTGGTTCATATCATAGATGTAAAAATGCAAGTGTTGGTTATTTTATCTTTGCTAAAAATACAAATTACTATAGGTCAGAGTAATGGCATTTGGCTTATCTCTCAAACACAAATATAATGTGGGGCACCACTGATGCATTTAAGGAAAGAGGCTCCAATTCCTTATGTAAAACCCTAAAGTTATTGCTGTCTTCCTTCTATTGTATTCTCTCTAAATAAAGTATTACCAGCAGTGACCATAATGCTATTATTTGAATTTAAAAAGTACAGGTATAACTTCTTAAGCTCCACACCTTTACAGATGAATTCATTTAAAGAAAAAGATTATACTTTAGTCTGATATCATTCCAAATCATGTTTTATTTAGTACTGAATTATTTTACTGAAAGCCTCCACATAATAGACTTAAGGTTATTAAGTAATTGGGAATTTGGAAGTAGTTGGGAATTTGGTATGCATACTACATTCATACCAAAAATTAAAACTTAATGTTATGATAATATAGTAATAGCTACCGTTGTTAGACACTTAGCATCTGGTCTTCCAGAAAACAGTTTATACCACACATTGTGGTAGATTGTTTTTATTGCTCAAAATTATTAATTCTTCCTCTCTGCTGCTATGTTTTCCTATACGGGGAGTATATCTTCCTAATGACTTAGGCTTTGCCTTGTGACTTGCTTTGCCTATTTGAATAGGAACAGACATGATAATATTCCATGTCTCAACAGAAAAATTAGATGCAATTGTGTTGTTTTTTTCCAACTCTTTTGCTCCTGTTCTCTACCATGAGAACATTATGTCCTTGATAATAACTACTTATTAAGCCTGGGCTCTAAAGTAAAAAGATGAATGGAGCTCAGTTGAACTTTGATGAGCATTAGACCTCATCTGAACCAACCAAGAAATACATCTTTATTTTAAATCTCTGGTATTTGGATTGATTAGTGTTCCAAAAAAAAAAAAAAAAACCGCTAAAAAAACATAGAAATTTATACTTAAAGTTGGATGATGATGTAACAAAAGTATCTAAAATACAAGTCTCTAGATTTGGACTGAGAATTGAGGTAAATGTTGTATAAAGGTAATAAAACTCTAACAAAACTATAGCCTTGGACACAGAGTTTTCTTGAAACAAAATGTTAGAATGAGTTGGTTCTCATTAGTTGCTTTTGATATGCTTCTACAAGAAAGATATTAGTAAGATAAGAATTGTTTACAAGCAGTAATATAGAAGTACAAAAAGAAAATCTAGAACTTATGTGACTTTTCAAACTTGAAAGGTACATCTGTTTTTCATCCCCAATTAAAATTTCAGTGACAGTCTCAGAACAAATCCAAACTATGGGTATTTCTAGAGGACAACGATACAATTTAGGATGTGACCTCCAAGTTCTTTTTTTTTTTTAATTTTTTTTTTCAACGTTTATTTATTTTTGGGACAGAGAGAGACAGAGCATGAACGGGGGAGGGGCAGAGAGAGAGGGAGACACAGAATAGGAAACAGGCTCCAGGCTCTGAGCCTTCAGCCCAGAGCCCGACGCGGGGCTCGAACTCACGGACCGCGAGATCGTGACCTGGCTGAAGTCGGACGCTTAACCGACTGCGCCACCCAGGCGCCCCTGACCTCCAAGTTCTTTACGAAGGTCTAAAATGGAATTATTGTGGCTCCAGAACATACTTTTAGTTAGACAAAATGGCTCAAGATAAAAAGAACAATGGTGTTATCTCACTGAAGTTTGGCAGGTTTCAAAGACATGTACCATAGTCCAGAGAGACAAACATGTCTCAGAAATTATTGGTATAGCTATTGATAACTTGAGGTCACTGGAATCAGTTAGGTTAATATTATGAAAGTGCCTAAGTGCTGTCAATTTGGATTTAAAAGATATAGTAACTGAGATTTAAAACAACACTTGAACATCCAACTCTCTAAGGGCAAGAAGCAGGCTGAAAAAGCTACTGTGTGACTGAGGAGGGCATATTCTCCAAAAATCTTTACAGAGGTAGACAAAGATGCTGGTTGAAAAGGAAGGACCTCTCAGAAGGAGGACAGGATCCATAGGGAACAATAAACTGGGGAGGCACTGTCAGGGGTGTAATCAAGGATTATCCCTTAACCAAAGTAAACAGTCATTTTAACCAGTAGCATTTTAGAATGTCTAAGGACCAACAATTACTTCCCTTGCTGAATGGGAGTGCTTGTGTTTTGTCATTGTTGCTGTTGTTTTAGGTCACTGTTCTACAATTACATGTTGGTTATATAGGGCACCATAAATTAGAAGGATCTGAATTTTATGAAAATTATGTCAATCAAGATCCTAGACTTTGAGGGTCAAGCTTTGATTTGGTAACATTTTTGAGGTATCTTGTGAAGAAGATGAATATATATATATACATATATATATATATATATATATATATGTATATATATATATGTATATATATATAGACTGAGAAGAAGGTAAATATTTGTAATCAAGAGTGTAGTCTATGGTAGAATTTACTATTTGTTAATAATTATTAAATCTTCTTTATCTTTGCCATGCTTCTGTGTAGGTTGATTACTCCTCCCTGCCTCATGCTTGGCTATGTAACTTGCTTTGGCCAATAAATGTGGGCAGGAGAATATATGGCAACACCCAGAAGGAGTTAGTGTGGTTGATTTTATCTCTCTTGCTTCTGCCCTCTCCATGAGAAAAACCTGCCTAGTTAGTGGCTACTCATGAAGCCCAACAATATTCACTAGAGCCCCAGCTAATCTGCATCCGTCGTGTAATCTGAACAAGATATGTTTGTTTTTCTAAGTCATTATGATCTTAGAATTGTTTGGGATTTTGCACAAAAAAAACCTCCTTGATAAACATATTATTTAATTTAAACTGTGCAACATTATTTTAGCCATTATTACATATTTTTACAGACGAGTTACTTAAGACTTAGAGAAGCTAAATTAAAAAGAAATCGAAGGTTATAAAGCTGTTAAGAGGTGGAGATAAATTTCATAGCCATTCTAAACCCAAATCCACACTTATTCCAATAAGCCATGCTTATATTTTGTCAATGACATAGTTGAATTGCTAGTATTCAAATTAAAAACAGTGTCTTTGTTTCTTCCAAAATTAGTCTAAAGTATTATTCCACTGCACTATCTTTTTAAATAGCCTTATAATAATTTGATACCAAAAGGGCATCATGACCAGTAAGTCTGATGCCTTGACAATATACTACATTTAAGTACATATTGTTTTTCAACCAACACTGGAAGGCGGAAGTCCAAACCATGGTATGTACCTAAGGAAACCAGTTTCTTCAATGAACATGAACAATTAAAACAGCTGTCTAGGTCCTTAATGACTTTCTTTCAGTTTAAAAAGTCAACAATAAAACTTCAGTGAAACTAGAAAGAGAAGAACCATCAACATATAGGACCTGAGGGGTTCTACAATGTTATAAAGTCTAAACCCTTCATTTTATAGAGGAGGAAACTGAGGAACAATACATTGTGTGGTTGCTTGACGGTGACAAAGTAGCAGAAGTATATGAAGTTTCTCTTTAAGATGTAGAGCTTTCAAAGAGTAGAGGATTTAAATATGTTTACATGTCACGTGGCTTTCTGAAACTTTGGTTAATGAATTGGCTCTGACCAAGGATGGCATTTTGCCACATTGAGTAAGAAAATGACAAACAGATGACCAGTTTACAAAATACATTTCTTTAGCAGACAGGTACTTGGAAATTGGAAAAGATGAGTGATGATTTTAAACAATGACTCTTTAACATCAGAAGTTACTGGGCAACCATGGATGAGGAAGGTAAGTTCATGTTGATGACTTTTCCGACTTAGCATGTTTACCAGGCATCAGGATTCTGTGATAACACAGTCTATCTTACATAATTTTAACTGGGCATCATGCTATTAATCTTGCAAACAGAGGTAAATGTTCTCTGAACATTGGTTATGGCTAAGGGCAGCTGACCTTTTCACTGTGTCATAAACCTCCTATGGTTTTGACTCACTAAATTATTTGGAAAAGATGTAGTCACTTTCAAAGAAAAAGGAAATACCTGAGATGAGTGACTATGGTCACAGTAGTCATTAATTAATAATTTTTGCATGGGGTCAAATGGCTAATTTTTGGCAAGGTTCCAATATTTTTGGGGGGACCATACTTGTTTCTTTGGCATCATACTTTTTTTTCCAGAAAAGTTCACCAGAGCCTCAGTAAAACATGAACAGGCAAATAGTTTATGGAACTAGTTATAGTTCCAAATATGGGGTGTCTGGATGGGTCACGTGGTTGGGCATATAACTTGACTTCAGCTCAGGTCATGATCCCAGGGTCGTGGGATCAAGCCCTGAATCAGGCTCTGCCCTGAGAATGAGACTCTCATTCTCTCGCTCCCTCTGCCTCTCTTTCCTGCTCACCCTCTCTAAAATAAAATCAAAAAATATATATAAACATATTCCAGTTTTTATTAAGATGAAATCCTAGAATATGGATCATCCTATTAGCCACTCAGTCCCTAACCTGATATGTTTCAACAACCAAAGCTCATCCTTTCACCAGTGTTATTTCTCAGTACCATTATGTAGTGATAATTCAATCCATTCAAACTCTAACTTCTGTGATCGGCACATCCTTGCCTTGATTTTCATTCACTCACTATAATCAGTGTTACAGCATGTTAAGCCCAAAAAAGGGTACATTTCTTGACATTTTGACTGATTGGGTAATGATGGTGATGATTTTAGTATATTACTTAGTTGATTTTAGAACTATCAAAATTTTTATTTTCAAAATAACTTCATGAACCATAAATGTGACTCAAAATGATATACTTAGAGAAAATTCAAGCAGAAAAGCAACTTTTTCAAAATATAATAAATAGCTTGATATTACATGGTGTTCTTTGAGAAAACTCTCTAAAATATTTTCCTTTAAAATTCTTGAAATCTTTTATTTTCTTATATTTCTTCCCTTGTAGCTTACTCAAAGACTGAAATAGTGGTGTATGCCTACATTAAAAAAATAAATCTCAAATCAATAACCAAACTTTATACCTTAATAAATTAGAAAAAGAAGAATAGAATAGATCCCAAGTCTAAGAAAAGGAGGAAAAAAAATAGTGTGGAGATAAAGAAAACAGAGAATTGAAACACAGTAGAGAAAACCAATGAAACAATTTATTTTTGAATAAAATAAAAAAAGTGACAAATTTTCAGCTAGACTTACAAGAAACAAAGAGAGAGAATTCTTCTCAGAAGACGGCAGTGGAGTAGGATGACCCTAGGCTCACCGCACCCATGAGTACAACTAGGAATCTATCAAATCATCCTAAATCCACTAGAAATGACCTGAAGACTGGCAGAACAAACTCCACAACTAAAGGTAAAGAAGAGGCCACACTGAAGAAGGTAGGACGTGCAGAGATGTGGTTTGGGAGATAAAAGGATCATGGATGCTGTAGTAGGGAGGGAGCTGTGGTTGCATAAAAGAGTGAGAGACAGATTACCATGGGGGAGCACACAGAGAAAAAAATCCCCATAGCAATTGGCTTGGGAAGCAAGAAGGGATGAATTTTGTGAGTTGTGGCAATCAGTAGAGCTTAAAGCCTGCAGCTCTAAAGGTCAGTAAGCTTGGCTTAGAGAGAGACTAGAGGGCACTGCACTGCTCTTGGACAGAAAGCAGGCAAACAATTCATAGACACATAGGATAGAAACAGTAATCTGAAGAGTGCCTGGAGCACACATTGAGAAGCTTATTTGCTCATCTTGGAGCATGTCCCAGAGAGGAAGCATTCATAAAAAGACCCTTCCAGGAACAAAGAAACTGGCAGGCACCATTTCCAGGCCCCACCCCTCAGCATAAACAGAGCCTCTTGCAGAAACCAGCACAGCACCTATATTCATTACTTAACTTGCTTCTACCAAGCCCCACTCCACAGTGCCCAAGTGGAACCACCTTTCACAGTCACGCTTGCCTTAGTCCCAGTGAGGCAGGCCCCCTACCCTAGAAAACTGGCCCAAACCCCTGCCAACACCATGTCTCCCAACCCAAGAGTTTTGTAGAGCCTTATTTCCAGCAGTGGTGGCAACAGGTCTCATTTCATGAGCATACCAGAATGCACCTAGTTAAAATATGCCACTTTCAGTCCAGAGACCAAACATTGCCCACAACAGGCAATGAAAGCCTCTGTAGACAACTGGCCGGAAGGGTAAAGCAGCCAGGGCAAAATAGTAGAGCACAAGCAGCACACTGGAGATAGTCCCAGAAGCATCAGGCCTTAGGGAACAGGGGAATCTATACAACAGGGCACTCTAGAGGCCATTACCCTCAAGAGCAGAAGGTGTAGCTGACTTTCTTAACACAGAGAAACAGGCACAGAAACTTAGACAAAATAAGAAGACAGAGAAATTTGTCCCAAATTAAGGATGGGACAAAGCCATGGCCAGAGATCTAAGTGAAACAGATATAAGTCACATGCCTGTAAAGTATTCAAAGCAAGGATCATAAGGATTCTCAGTGGCCTTGAAAAGAGTGGAAGACATCAGTGAGACCCTTAACACAGACATAAAAAAAAGGACCAAGTAGAGATGAAGAGTGCAATAAAGGAGATTGGAAACACTCTTTACGCATGGACAGCAAGTTGGAAGAAGCAGAGAAATGAATTAATGACCTGGAAGACAGAGTAATCAAGCTGAACAAAAAGGAGAAAAAAGAATTATGTAAAATGAGAATAGACTTAGGGAATTCAGTGACTCCATCAAATGTAATACTATTCATATTATAGGAATCCCAGAAGAAGAGAGAGACAAAGGGGCAGTAATCACAGCTGAAAACTTCCCTAATCTTGGGAAGGAAACAGATATCCAGATCCAGAAAGCATAGAAAATTCCCATAAAAATCAACAAAAGCAGACCCACAACCAAGACATATTGTAATCAAATTGCCAATATATAGTGATATATAAACAATTTTAAAAGAAGACAATAAGTCAATAACATACAAGGAAAAACTGGTAAGGCTATCTGGAGAATTTTCAATAGAAACTTTGCAAGCCAGAAGGGAGTTGCATGATATATTCAAAGAGCTACATGGGAAAAATCTATACCCAACAATACTCTATCCAAAAAGGCTATAATTCAGAATAGAAGGAGAGATAGAGTTTCCCAGACAAACAAAAGTTGAAGGAATTTATGAGCCCTAAACTAGACCTGGAAGAAATGTTAAAAGGTACTCTTTGAATAGAAAGAATGGACCACAAGTGGGAGTAAGTAGGGAGCAGAAAAGCAGTAAAAATAAATATATCTATAAATATCAGACAAGGGACCCCCAAAATAAAAGAATGTAAAGCATGATATATACTTAAAGCATCAGTTGGGGATAAGAGTAAAAAATGGGTTCAAACACAGCAACCATCAACTTAATATAGACTGCTGTATACAGAAGATGTTACATACAAGACAAATGGTAACCACAAATCGAACACCAGTAATAGATACGAAAATAATGAGAAAGGAATCCAAGTATATTACTAAAGAAAGCCAACTAACCATGAGAGAAGAGAGCAAGAGAAGAAAGGAACATAGAAGAACTACAAAAACAACCATAAAATGAGTAACAAAATAGCAATAAGTACACACTTTATTATTAATAGTTGCTTTGATTGTAAATGGCCTAAATGCTCCAATGAAAAGACCAAGAGTGATGGAATGGATTAAAAAAAAAGCAAGGGGAGTGTGTGTGTGTGTGTGTGTGTGTGTGTGTGTGTGCACGCGTGTGTATAAAACCTATAAGAGACTCACTTCAGACCTAGACAACTGTAAATTGAAAGTGAAGTCGTTGAGGGGGGGGGTGCCTGGGTGGCTCAGTCAATTAAGTGTCCGACTTCAGCTCAGGTAATGATCTCACAGTTTGTGGGTTCAAGCCCTGCATCGGGCTCTGTGCTGACAGTTCAGAGCCTGGAGCCTGCTTTGGATTCTGTGTCTCCCTCTCTGTCTGCCTCTCCCCTGCTCACACTCTGTCTGTCTCTCTCTCTCAAAAATAAATAAATATTTTTAAAATATTTAAAAAAAGAAAGTGAAGCGAAGTAAGTACACTCATCAAACAAATGGATGTGAAAAGAAAGCCAGAATAGCAATACTTGTATTTGACAAAATAGACCTGAAAACAAACACTGTAACAGGAGAGACAAAAGGACACTATATAAAGGGAACAATCCAATAAGATGTAACAATTATAATAACAAACATAAAGAAGTAATTGATAGCAATACAATAATAGTAGGGGACTTTAACCCGCAGTTTAATCAATGTGTAGATAAAAAAAAAAAGAAAATAAAAAAGGAACGAGTGGCTTTGAATGATACAATCAGATGGAGCTAACCAATATATTGGTTATCTAACCAGTATATATCTAACCAATATTCAGAACATCCTGTCCTAAAACAGAATACGCATTCTCTTTAAGTGCACATAGAACATTCTCCAGATGTTCATTCACTCATCATTTATCAGGGAAGTGCATATCAAAACCACAATGAGATGTCAACTCACACCTGTCAGAATGACTAAAAAACACAAGAAACAACAAGTGTCAAAGATGTGGAGAAAAAGGAACACCTGTGCACTATGGTGGGAATGCAAACTGGTGCAGCCCCTGTGGAAACTGTAATGGGGTCCCTCAAAAAAATTAAAAGTACAACTACTGTATGATCCAGTAATCCCACTACTGGGTACTTACCCAAGGATTATGACAGCACTAATTTGAAAAGATACATGAGTTCCTATGTTTAATGCAGCGTTATTTGTAATAGCCAATGTATGGAGGCAGTTCAAGTGTCCATCAATAGATGAATGAATAAAGAAGAATTAGTATGCACACACACATACACACGTGCACAGGAATATTATTCAGCAATAAGGAAGAATGAAATCTTGTCATTTGCACCAACACGGATGGAGCTAGAGAGTATAATGCTAAGTGAAATAAGTCAATAAGAGAAAGACAAATACCATATGATTTCATTCATATGTGGAATTTAAGAGACGAAACAAGCAATGCAAGAAAAGAGACAAACCAAAAAACAGACTTAACTATAGAGAACAAACCAATGGTTACCGGAGGGGAGTTTGCTGGGGAGATGGGTGAAATAGGTGAAGGGAATTAAGAGTACATTTATCTTGATGAGCAATGAGTAATGCATAGAATGTTTGAATCACTATATTGTACACCTGAAACTAATATAACACTGTATGTTAACTATAACTGGATTTAAAATAAAATTAAATAAAAAAGTATTATTCAGTATTACCAAGTGGGATTTATATCAAGAATGAAAGAGTAATTCAATATAAGGAAATCAATTCATATAATACATCAAATTAATAGAACAAGGCAGGGGAAACATGAACACCTCAATTGATGCAGAAGAGGCATTTGACAAAATTCAATATCCTTTCATAATAAAAACTTTCAGGGCAGCCTGGGTGGCTCAGTCAGTTAAGTGCCTGACTTCAGCTCAGATCATGATCTTGCGGTTCATGGGTTCCAGCCCCACATCGGGCTCTGTGCAGACAGCTCAGAGCCTGGAGTCTGCCTCGGATTCTGTGTCTCCCTCTCTTTCTCTGCTCCTCCCCTGCTAATGCTCTGTCTTTCTCTCTCTCTCTCTCTCTCTCTCTCTCAAAAATAAACATTTAAAAATTAAAAAAAAAACTTTCAGAAAAGTAGGAATAGAGGAAAACTTCCTCAACATAATAAATGGCATTTATGGAAGATCCACAGAAAACATTATATTGAATAGTATTTCCACTTAAAAGTAGGAACAAGACAAGGATGGTCACTTTTACCACAGCTAGTATGGTACTGGAAATTCAAACTAGACCTTTAAAAAAATGAAAATAAAAAGAGAAGAAAGAAAAACACCAAGACCTGAAAGGTAAAACAATCTCTGTTCACAGATGTTATGACCCCATACACAGAACACCCCGAAGGATCCAGAAGAAAACTATTAGAGCTAATAAATTCAGAAAAAAATGTAGCATATAAAAACAACAAACAAAAATAAGTTGTTTCTATACACCAATCAGAAACAATCCAAAGAGGAAACTAAGAAAGCAATTTTATTTAAAATAGCATCTAAAATAATTAAATATTTACGAATAAAACTGATCAGGTAGATGAAAGACCTGTATGCTGAAAGCTACAAGTGTTGCTGAAAGAAACTAAAGAAAATCTAAATAAATGAAAAGACATTCATACATAGGAAGACTTAACATTGTTAAGATGGTGATACTACCCAAAGTGATCTACAGATTTAATGAAATCTCAGTGAAAATTTCCACAACTTTTTTTCACAGAAATAGAAAATAGTTTCTAAAATTCACACGGAATTTCATCAAGCTCCAAGTAGCCAATAATCTTGAGGAAGAAAAATAATATTGGAAGACCACCATTTCCTGACTTCTAACTTACTACAAGGCTAAATGCTTAAAACAGAATGGAACTAGCATAAAAGCAAACATATAGATCAATGGAATAAAATAGAAAGTCTAGAAATAAGGTCACATATATGGTCAACTGATTTTTTACCAGGTGCCATGACCATTCAATGGGGTAAAGGTCAGTCTTTAAACAAATGTGGGGAAAAATGGATATCCGCATGTGAAAGAATAAAGTTGGACAATTACTTTACACCATATACAAAATTAAATCAAAATTGTTAAAAGGCCTAATCTTCAGGGCTAAAATTACAGGTCCAAAAAGAAAACACTGGAGAAAATCTCCATGACATCAGATTTGACAATGATTTCATGGATGGCGCCAAAATTAAAGGCAAGGAAATAAAAAAAATAAATAAATTGACTTTAGCAAAATTAATAACTTTTGTGCATCAAATGACACTATCAAGAAAGTAAAAAGATAATCTTCAGAAGAAGAAATTTTTTAAATTATTTAAGTATTAAGAAATTAATATTAAGATTATATAAAGAACATCTACAACTCAACAATAACAACAACAGAATTCAAAAAAGATATAAAAATGACTAATAAGCACGTGAAAAGAGTCTCAACATCATTAGTTATCAGGGAAATGCAAATCGAAATGACAGTAAGATAACACTTCATACCTATTAGAAAGAATGTTATTAAAAAAATGAAAAATAATAAATATTGGTGATGGTGTGGAGAAATTGAAACCCTGTTTCTCGCTGGTGGAAATGTAAAATGGTGCAGTCACTGGGGAAAACAGTTTAATGGCTTCTCAAAAAGTTAAACATAGAGCTATCACACGACTCACAAATTTCACTACTAGGTATATATCCAAAAGAACTGAAAGCAGAGAACAGACATATCTACGCCAGAGCCATAGCAGCATTATTCAAACTATCTGAAAGGCTGAAACAACATGAATACCCATCAATAGATAAAGAAACAAAATGTGGTATATATACTCATGGAATAATAATGAGCCATAAAAAAGAATGAAATTTTGATATATGCTATAACATGAATGAACTTTAAAAAACTTTATATAAAATAAGCCAGACCCAGAGGGTAAATATTGTATGATTTCATATATGTGAGGTATCTACAATAGCGAAATTCACAGAGACAGCAGAATAGAAGTTATCAGAGGCTAAAGTTGGGGAAGGAGAGAAGGTGAGAGGCAGAGGAGTTACTATTTAACGGGTACAGAGTTTATGTTGAGGATGATAAAGTTTTGGGTATAGTTAATGGTGACAGCTACACAACATTTTGAATGTATTTAATGCCAGTGAATTGCATACTTACTTACAAATATGATATTATACGTATTTTACCACAATAAAAACAGATTGATCACAGCTAAATAAATATGTGAGAAAACAATTGGGAGAGTTCATATCTCATTGAACATTGCACTTAGATGGAGGCAAGATTTGTTTCCATTTTCCTCTGGCTTACAGTTCAGTGGAGGAAAAGTCATAGACAAGAAAGATGTTGGCTTGGCTTTCTTTTCGAAACTCAGTTAATTCCAGATTCTCCTTCTTTATGGTCAGATCAGTCTCTATTTTTTCCTTCTATGCCTTCCCTGCTTTAACTAGAAGACAGTTGGAAGCGGGAAATGAAATACTGAGTATTCATTTGTATATCAGATTCTTAAATTCATCCCTATTTTGACTACCTTTCTGTATCAAATCTTTAATCAGGAATAACAATTGTTATCAGGCATATTGCCCATTGGATCCTTATCTTTGTCATGCCTGGTCAAAACCTAGGTTACTCAAAGAAGAGACTCTTAACTATTTATTGTACCCATAGTTAAATATTCTTATACTGTCAGAAAAATAGTTCAAGAAAGGTCATATTTGATACTGAATTAGTAATTTTCCTGTCAGCTACCCAGCATCACCCTCTCGTATTATTAGCATTAGTGGGAAAGACTCAGAAAATAATATCATAGTAACAGAATCTGTAAAAGTAATGTGACTCATTTGAGTCACATTTATTTTGACATTTATTTTCTTAATAACTAAGGGACAGTATTAGGGGCTTTAGAAGTTCAACATAAGACTATCTTTATGTTTTGCTAACATTGAATGGTGTAAAAATGATCCTAATAAGATAGGTTATCGATACATAAGCTGTGCTATATACTGTACCATGTCTACAGTTATGTTTCCAAAATCTTTCAATTTAGAATGTTATATTATTTTACAGACGCCATCATAGGCAATGTAGGAAGACATCATGTAGGCATTATAAGCTTTATAATAAAAGAACTGTACATTTCTTTAACAAAGCACAATATTTTGCAAAATAAAATAAAGTATCTTATATATCTTATAATCTGTGTTTAAAATAGGAAAAATACATCAAATATTTGATAAGCAAACAGATGGATATAAATGCTAGTTGTTAAAAAGTATTCTTTTAAAATTTTACCTGAATTTAGCTTATTATACACTTAATGAATTAAAAGTATTTTCTTTTATACTTCTATGCACCATGCCATATTTTGAAGTTTATAACAAACATGATCCTGAGGAAGAGTAAATATGCTGAATTGTCTACTAAATTACTAAATGAAAATTAGATTTGTTTCAGTATAATGATAATTATATTTAGTGTGTAACTTTATATAACTTCTGATATCTTGTAGGAGCTCTTTTCCATACATTACATTCATGTCCTAATCATTTATAGTCTGTTCTTGATAACTGTCATAAGTCTATATATTCCTTGTCTGAATTAATACATTAGTCCTGACCAGAAATAATCAATAAATCATTGTTAATTTGAATTCACTTTCTAATTCTATTTACCAGAATATTTACAAAAAAATCCCCTTCCACAGACATGCAAGAAAATATTGGCACGGGGGGTGGGGGTGGGTAGGTAAATTTGGAAAGTGCTAATCTGGAATTGATTTTTAGATAATGGGGAAATATTTTACTTTTCAGAAATTAAAAAAGTTGGATGATAATTTTTGCTTAAACTATATATTTGAAAGTTTCTTTTCTTTCTTTTTTCTTCTTTTCTAAGAATGTAGGTTATAGAATTTCCCCACTGGAAGTAAACTACAGTCTGGCAATAGTTTCTTTCTGTTGTTTTCATTGATATATAGTGAGTATGTAGAAAATATTAAATCAAGTGAATGTTCAATATTTGTTTAATGAAAGACTTAAATATACATATATTGAAGAGTATGATTTTATGCTTCCTGTTTAAAAATAAATCATAAATTCATTTTATGATAAAATCACATCACTACCCTTAGGAACACAGAACATAAAACATTGGATTCCCAGATATGCATGTGTCCATTCATACTCATATTTACATATATATGTGTATATATACATATATACATGTATATATACATATATACATATAAATACACATATGTATACGTACATATATACATATATATACACATATATATATGTATATATGTATATATATGGGAAATACATATACATACATATATAGGTACGTATGCATATATACTTCTTTAAAGAAAGTTTGAATCAGTGTCATGTATCCCTAAGTAAATATATAATTAATGGCAGCTTCAATCAAAATCCTGTGCAACTCTTTCGGGACTTAATATTGTTGTAAAGCTCGGGGGGTGATTTTTGGTTCAAGATGACTGTTTAAACTCATTTACTTCTCCTTTTATCCTAAATCTCATGAAAATAAGAAAATAGGTATTCTAGAAAATATGTTCAAATTCTCTAAATAAAAACCTTTCCATAGAGATTAAAAGAGAGGAAGTATTTAAAAATAAGCATAATAACATTGAGACATTGGAAAAATAAAGGGAAGCCAGAAACAAAATGGAATACTGAAGAATTTCTGGTAATATGAATCATATTGATTGGCAGTGAAAGCACCGGAACTGAGAAATTAGTCCTATATACATAATAGAACAAACATGTTAAAAAATTAAAGTTTTCCAGAAGAAACCTGGAATTCCAAGAAGAAGTCATTCAAGTATCAGAGAAGAACTGGGTCACTCATGGTAGATGGAATGAGGCCAACTATTGCTTGACAATGTGAGAGGATGACTCAGGTATTGGTCAGCAAGTAAATAGAAATGATATATATGGTGGTGGTTAAGAACATTGACTCCATAACCAATCTGTGAGTTTGAATCCCAAATCTTCCACTGGTTAACAGTGTGCAAGTTTGATAACATGTACAAATTTCAATTTCCCCTTTCGTACATCAGGGGTAACTGTTCTTACAGAGTCACTGTGAGGACTGAATATGATAATGTATGTAAAGAGTTTAGAATGCTACTGGGAATATAGTAATTACAGTGTTCGTGTTTGCTCATGTCATTTTGATGTTATTTGAAATTAAACTCTAAGTATCTTGTCTGAAGTGAGAATTCTGACACAGGATACACCTTGAGAGGTCACTTGGGAGACAGATCTATGATAGAATAGCAAATAATTTAGGACTCCAAGAGGAGAAGGAATCTCCATCATCCAGAATAAAAACTACCTACATACCTTGCCCCAGTGCACATTGCCCTCCTCCCTTGTTAGGAGCAAGCCTTCTGTCCTGAATTCCTGAACTTCACTGAATGGTGAGAAGGAATTCCCATTCATTCTGATTTATTCATACATTCCAGCCACAACTACTGCTCTGCTTATAGAAGAATTTATAGATAAAACAGGTAATTCAGAACATTTCAATATAAGCATCACAAAGAAAGACACCAAACACTTTAATAAACAGAAAATCCATCCAAAGAAACAAAAATGGATAAAACAGAATTTTGAAAAATATTACGGTAAAAAATAAATACCAAGAAATCTTGTTTAAACAAATAAACAAAACCAGTAAAGGAGGAGATAATAAAACTGACCCAGCTGAAAATAAAATTAGTGAAATGAAAAAAAGGACTGAGTTATTTTTCCTGATGGCAAAAGAAAAATATATAAAACAGAAAAGTTATATAGTATAATAATTAGCGTCAAGAATTCCAACTATTCTTTAGTAGAATAACAGAGAATAGAATTGAGAGAATAGATGGAAAAAAGAAAATATTCATGTAGACCTATCCTACTGCCAAACCAAGAATTAAAACCACAACAGAAAAACCAACTATAATCCTAAATTCTTTCAGGAGAAATGGGAGAGTTTATTTTCAAAAGTCAAGGGTCAGTAAACTACAATTATAGTCCATGGGCTGCCTGGTTTTGTAAATAAAGTTGCACTGGGACACAAGCACAGCCACTCATTTACATATTGTCTATGGCTGCCTCCATACTACAAAGGCAGGAATTGAGTAGTTGTAACAGAGATTATCCAATCCACAAAGCCTAACAACCTATTTACTATCTGACTCTTTGAGGAGACTTTACCTACTCTGCTCTAAAGAATGAGAAAGTATCAGCTATGAGGCTAGATTCTAGTAGACAAATGAAAGAAAGCATTCAGAAATCTACAGGAAATTTTCAAACTAATACAAGATAAACACAACGTAACTTTGAAATACATAAGGAAAAACTAACAAATCCCTAATCAACTTGGAAAATGTTCACACATATCTTTCAAATATTAAAGGAAATCACAAGGAAAATAGGTAAGGATATAGAAGATTTAAACATTACCTATTTTTTAACAAAAGAAACATCTAAAACTCTAGATCAGCAAAACCAAAATCTCTCTCTGAAAAGAATACTTAAGTAAATAATTCTCTTGAAAGATTGAAGAATCAGGAAGAAATATCAAATACTAAGCACCTAATTGTCAAGCTCCGGGGAAAGGTTTTATGGAGTGGTGCGGTGGATACTGTCATATTCAGGCTGCATTCCATCTAATCCCCTCTGTAATGGTCCCTAATTTCCTTTCTGGAGATTAGTTTTCTTTTTTTTCAATGAAGATTTATTAGAGGTAGCACAGGCCACTTTTTACAGAAGCAGGAGTCGGATCCTCAGTTTCCCTGTTACATCTCAAGAAGATAAGATTTTTAGTTGGGAGACTAATTGGGATGAAAAATAATAGCAGCAGGCAGCTGACTCTTTGTACAATCACCATTCACAATTTTTTACTGCTCTCCAAAATGGAAATGCAACCAAATAATGAACCCTTCAGATAGGTCACTTTTTCGATTCTCTGGTCAGATTTCAGAGTCTCTCTTAGATTCACTTCTTCTTCCCCCCCCCCCCCCTTTAGACAGGCCCATGGTACCCTGGTGTTGACTTTATAACCTTCTCCAAAGTACTGGTATTATAAGAATGAAATCTTGTCATCTGGGCCAAGCTTGCATCATTCTATTTTCCTGCCAACCCCCATTTCCAGGGACTGACCTTTTCTTCTGTCTCTTTGTCTCCTTTGGCTAAGTTACCAAAATGACTGGATTTTTATGACTCTCTAATGATGCTTTGACCTCTGTAGATATGCAATCTATTCTGCATCCACCAAAATCGATGCCCTTTGTTCTTAAACATTACCTGGACTCAAGTAGGTTGGATGTACTATGGCTCTGTTTGGACTCATCCTTAGTGTCCTCCTGAAGTCTTACTCTGTTCCAATCTCCTAAGTCTCTGTTCCTTCTCTGTCTGCTCCCATCTCCCTTTGGCTATGTCCCTCAGTGACACCTAGCACACCAGTAGGCTGATCTTACTATATATTGTGCTCTTATGCCAATCCCCTGCTGGATGCCAATCTTAACAGAAGTATATGGGAGACATAAAAGTGAGGGCCATATCTTTATTAATTGCCTCTGCTATTTGAATTAAAACCTTTCCCTTAGGCAACCTTAATGTACACAATTAAAAAATAATTGAATAAAATTTTGAAGTATGAAATTCTCTGTTACTATAGTTTCCTAAAGTTTTTATCTTTTTTTGCAATTAGATCTTGCATAAAAATTGAGCTATATAGATTGAAAACTGGCATCAAGACAATAAAAAAAGACAATGATGCACTTAAAGCCTCAACTTACAGATCTAGGAAATCCATGTTTTTTTATTAATCTCTTTATTAATATTTTAGTATGTGAGATTTATAGCCCATTGTCAAATGCCACAGATATTATTGTAGTACATGTTTCAAATATCTCAAATGGAAATCAGAGAAAAATGGTTAAGGAACAGGAACTGTAAAGTAAAATGCATAAAAACGAGAAACATAAGATTGGGTAAAAGGTCATCAATTATTGTTGGAAGACAAATATAAACATTACAGGGCACCTGGGTGGCCCAGTCAGTTAAGCGTCTGAGTCTTGATCTCCACTCTGGTCATGATCTCACAGTTCTTGATTTCGAGCCCCATGTGGGGCTCTGTGCTGACAGCATGAAGCCTGCTTGGGATTCTCTCTCTCCATCCCTCTCCTGCTCCTGTGCATGTATACTCTCTCTTTCTCTCTCTCTTCAAATAAATAAACTTTAAAAATAAAGTTTTTAAACTTTGTTTAAAAACAAAGTAAGTGTACTGAAAAGCATGGATTTGGATATGACTTACAGATAGATGTATGGTGTGATTTATAATTTTTTTTTACCATAATTAGACTAATAAGCTCGTATTTATTGTAGTCGGACTATATAGTGGGCATGGTACTACATTCTTTGTATGTCTTATCTATTTCTTATGACAACCCTATGTAAAATCTATTTTAATCTCTGTTTTACTCTTAAGGGTACAGAACCAGAAAAAGATAGAACTTGAATTCTGATGGTCTAAACATATGAATATAGAATCCACATATTGGACCCCTGTATTCACATACCTTTTATGATTTACTAGACCCTTTCTATGAATCATGACTAATCCTATGGAGGTAAATCAGAGTTTTGCACCTGATATGCCCCAACTGGTTGGAGGTAAACAGCAACATGTTGTACCTGTCTGTACTCAGGCAAACTTGAAGGGACCTAGGTTTGCCAGAACCCCTAGATCTGGCATCTGTAATAAGAAATACTCCATGGAAGGCAGAGCACAACACAGGCAAATACACACTCCACAATCTTCACAGGCATTGAGAAGAATACATATTTCCTGGCTATTCTCGATGCTTTGAGCATGACAGAGAAGATGCTCTCTTACATGGATGATTATTTTAATAGTTAGATGTAAGATTTACTACTGCCCATCACCCACAGGGAACTGGTGACCCTGCAGAAGGGATTTAGATTTTAGGGTTCCAAAGAGCACAGCCCAAAAAAGAACCATGGTGGCATGAGGAATGAGCAGGAGAGGTGTGACCTGCACAGGTATCTGTGGCACCTTCAAATCTTTATCTTTAAATATTGCAGTGATTAATGATAGCTGCAAATTTTTTCACACTCCTCCCTTTGAGCTGTAGGGGTCTATGCTCTCCCCTTTGTGTCTTGATGGCTCTGTGACTGCTTCATCAACAGAATGGAACAGAAGTGATGCCCAGTTCCTGAGCCCATGAAATAAAAGACTAACAGCTCCCATTTCCTATCTCTTGGAATGGTAGCCTATTGAAATGCAGTCATCCCATTATAGGAAGCCAAGGAACCCTTGGACCCTAAACCAAGGTTCATGGCTGACAGGAAATGGATGAGCTTCCATCGAAGAGCCAACACCAACTTGTCAGCCATGTGAATGACCCTTCTTGAAAATGGATCCTCCAACTCCAGTCAAGCTATCCCAGGTGACACTACTTGGAAAAAAGTTGAGCCATCCCTGCTGAGCCCGGCCCATAAAGTTGGAGATTCATGAGAAAACTAAACAAATATTTTTTTCTTTAAGCCCTAAAATTTAAGGGTGAGTTGTTACATAGCTAGAGATAACTGGAACTAGTAGTGCCATTTAAACTAGCTCCAGAGTAATTAATCGCTCAGAAACTACACAAAATTATGCAAATAAAAGCTTTACCTTACTCTGAAATTATTTATATGAAAAATTGTTATAATAAAATATATTCACATTGTAAGAAAAATTTAATGCCATATTCATCACTAAAATTAAAGAAGAGTTATTTAAGTCTTTAAATAAAATTTAACTTGTAACAATTCTAAAATGTTTTACATTTTCTCACCTATTTGTAGAAGGTTTCATGTCGATGACAACTACAATATTTTGAAGATTGTCATGAAAAATTAATCAACATTAAGACTACAGAAAAGCAAAAATCTTTATGTTAAAGAATCTAGTTCAAGATGTTTATGAATCTATTTGGAAGTGTTATGCAAACTAATAGTAATAATCTACCTAATACTTTTATTGTATTATTCTAATGAAATTATACATATGTATATATTTTTTTTATGTAGCCCCATATAAATACCTACAGATTGCCTCCAGCTTTTATGTTCTATACATAGGAAAATTTGCAAAGCCCTAGTGTAAATAATATTGTCCTTGTTTTAAGACTTACGAAACAAACAGAAAATTCACGTACTTTGCCTCAGATCACATGAATACTAAGCTGTAGAATTTGAAGCCAAGTCTGTTTAAATTCCAAGCCAGTGTTCTTTGTAGTATTTTTTCCCTCTTGTATAATGTAGCTTTGAGAAATTCTTTAGACCTTTATGTTAGAGTTAACAATATGAGTATATAACTAGGTTTGAACAGCTAATGCATGAAAATTAAAAATGGTAATAACATGGGCGTTTTATCTTTGTGAGCCTAGATTTAGTCACAAGTTTGTAGATTTCACAACGCCCGACTCCAGATCGACCTGACTGGTACTCATTAGGCTGGAGAGGATTTGCCTCTAGTTGAGTTTTGTTCAAAGCCAGTTGCAAGCATATTCAACTCAGGGATGTAAGGTAAATCCACTAATACCTTTGAGTTTACGCTGTTAAACCCTGGATTGAAAAAGCTTTTGCGTGCACTTTGTTAACCTTAACAAACAGCATTTATTCTGTATGCCGAATTTAAAACAAAACGATACAAAACTCGGTGTATGTGATTGTATTGCATTCTCTGTGTGCAAATTGATTGTAAAACATACACGACAAAAAGTCACATTTTGTATTTCCCTTTTCCCAAAAGTTTCAAGAAATTATGAGAATCAGTGTTGCTGGTGGGAGCTACATTAAAAAAGAGAAACTTAATTCTCAACTATCTAATCACATTTATAGTTTTGAAAATATCCTTTCTAGATTTATTCTCTTCTTACTACACCAACTTGAGGCCTACTCAAATTGACGGTTGTCGGTAGCAGTAGTGTTATGTGGCGGTGTTGATAGCATGTTCACATGTGTGTTTTTGTTCTTGGACTTAATTTAACTGGCGCTCATTTTATTCATATTTTCAACAAATCCCAAAAGAAGACTCTAATGAATAATTAGCAACTACAGTTTTCTACTTATCAATGACAAAGTATAGAAATTACATGTTGAAGAATGGGAGAGCAGGAGTGGGTGGGGCGTGTACTATAGATTGAACCTTGAGGTCTCAAGGGCTCAGCAGAATCTAGTGGCCAAAACTACTACCTCTACAGGAGCTTTTCTGGAGAAGAGCCAAGATTAGATTATCTATTGCTGAGCAGTACAAAACTGAATTGGAAAGACCCCACCCCTCTCACCCTGAGGCAATAGCCTTCTTATATGGCAGGAAATCGCTCAATCTACTTTTTCAAAATCCCTTACTATTGGCTTTCTCTTCTGAGGTCATATCTATTTTGCCTTCAAAAATGATTATTAGATAGAAGAATATCTCCACTATTATCTGGAAGAAGTAACAATTTTCATTGTTCTAAAAACTTGTGCGTATTGAACTACAGTTAAGTTCAATGAAGAAATGTATTGAGTTGTCATTGAACTGGCCCCAGTTGGATAAAGAACACTGGCAAACCTGATTAAAATTTATTAGGCTGAGCTGATGATTAAAAAACAACAACAACAACAAAAAAAAAACTGCATATTTCTGACGCAAAAATTTCTTAGGGATTGGAAATAGTCTCTAGGTTCGGACAACCTCAGTAGTTTTAACGAGATAAGCAGAAATGAAATGAATTTCATGACTATCATTGAAGAGCATGCAGAAAGACATTTTGATGAAGGAAATGTTAAAGCTGAACAAAGTACTATGGGTTGCAGGTAGACACCAACAAATATGTTAGCAGGGAGATATGATAGCTTGTAGGGAAGAAGGATAACTTCATGATCTCAACATGCAAATCACAAACATTTGCCCAGATAATAACCAGTACACATGTGGGCAATGACAAAGGAGCCAGATAAGCACAAAGGTACACTAGGTACTAAACAGATACCTAGGATCAGAAAGTGATAACACTAGTGGACAATTCACAATACAGTTGGCTACAGAACAATGTGTGGATTGTTCCACTATGGATGGGGATTGTACCCCCACTATGCAGGGGGTACCAATCCCTGCAAAGTAAAAAATCTGTGTATAACTTCTGACTCCCCCCACACTTAACTAATAGCCTACTAGTGGCTGGAAGCCTTACTGATCACATGAACATTCAATTAACACATACTTTGTATGCTATATGTGTCATAAATTGCATTCTTACAATAAAATAGGGAAAAGAACATGTTATTAAGAAAGGCATAAGGAAGAGAAAATATATTTACAGTACTCTACTGTATTTAAAAATATCCATGTGTAAGTAGACATGCATGGATCAAACTTGTGTTTTTTAAGGGTTAACTGTCTTTTTGAAAATGGTCACCAACGGAGTTCCGTGGTCATTCAAAATGGAAGCCATAAACAAATGGATTTCGAATGTGTGCTAACAATTATCAGGCATGAGCCTGTCCAGAAGAATATCATGATGAATACCAAGATGTCTATTCAAGACATTTACAGCATAGCAACTGAGGCATTGATTATTGTATTTACACAAAGAAGAACTATGAAAACAATACATATACTATATGAACAGTTTAAAAGTTAAATGAACATTCATGAATTATTGAGCTTAAATAAAATATTGCCTGTACAATGAATGGTCTCTGGATTTCACTCTAGTTGCCTTCCTCTTTCTTTCTCAAGGTAACTCGTATCTTATATTTTGTTTTGGTACTATACATAAGTGGATCCGTATAATATATATTTTATCACCTTCATTTTTAAAAACCATTTTAGAATTCCTCCACGATGACTTGTGCAACTGTATTTCATTCAGTTTCACTGCCCTGTATTTGCTTCACTGTATGTGCTATAACATATCCATCTATTGTACTGGTTGACATTTTTCTAGATTTTTAAAAACTGATATTCTGAGGGTTGCTATCTTGAGCTTTTGTGTACATGTCTCCTGGTGTACAAGTGTAGGGTTTCTTCAGAGGATGTGCCTTGGAATGGAATTATTGGGTCATAGAGTCTGTGAACTTGAAACCTGACTGCACATTACCAAAATATTTTCAAAATTTATTCTCCAAGTCATACTCTTGACAAGCAGTATATGGTCATAATATATGTACAGCCTCCGAATACTTAGTACTGTCAAGCTTTTTAAGTTTCCCCATTCTGGAAAATATAACTTTTTCTTATTGTGTGTTACTTTTATTGATATGTTTAGTAATGATATTCAGTATCCTCCTTTTTTAAAAAAAGGAAAAAAAAAAACCATTTATTTTGAGAGACAGCGCATGCAAGCAGGGGAAGAGCAGAGAAAGAGGGAGAGAGAGAGAATCCCAAGCAGGCTCTGTACCCACGTGGGACTCAAACCCACAAACAACGAAATCATGACCTGACCCCAAAATCAAGAGTCCGATCCATAACTGCCTGAGCCACCCAGGCACCCTTCAGTATCCTCTTAATAACAGTTTTTGCCATTATTTGTTCTTCTCTGAATTGATTAGTTACTTTTTTTTTTTTTTTTTTTTTTTGCCTATTTCCTGTGGTGTGGAAATTTTTCACAGTGATTGTAGGGCTTGTTTATATAACTCAATGTTGATCCATTATCAGTTATTTGGATCAAAATGATTGTCCGTTTGTGATTTGTCTTTCTGCTCTTGGTTTAGTTTCTTCAGGTGAACAAATTTTGTGTCTTCTTCAAGAAATACTGTCTACTCCAAAACCAGAGATAATCTTCTTTACCAGAGATAATCTTCTAACCTTTCTAAAAGGTTTGCAGCCTTGTGTTTCATGTTTAAGTCTTCGTTCTACCTGAAATGAATTGTTTTGTCCTGTGTCAGATAGGCATCATTTTTCTATGTGGATAATCAGGTGTATTAGCACTACAACTGAGTAACCAGTGCTTTCCTCACTGATTTCTGACGCCCACTCAATATCCATCAAGTTTTCCTACGTGCAGCGTCGGTTTCTTGGCTCTCTATTCAGTTCAAATGATGTATTTATTTATCTAAGAACCCATAGTAAAACTACTATCATATTGTAGTGTTAGTATCTAATACTTCAATTCCTCCCACTTCATTATTTTTTGTTAGCAACATACTGGTTATTGTTGGGCTAATGATGCCTATTATCAATTTTGGAGTTAGTTTGTCAAGTTCTATGGAAAATCATTTTGGGATTTGATAAATATCCTACTGAAATCAGAGATAAATGCCACAAAGTTTCTTCCCAGCAATTAAAGATTGTCAGTGGATTTGGGCAAAAAGTGGGTAAGTAGTCAAAAAATATTATGCTGATTCTTCATAATGGAAGCCAAGCAACAAAAACAAATAAATTTAAAAACAGTTAAATTTTGTGGCTCAGGCAAGAGTCGCATTTGTCTCATCAGAGCCCTGGCCCTGTGAATGAGTTACTCGATTAAATGAGTCTTCCTACCCAGACAGCTCATCCTTTGTTCTAATCTCATTAGACAGATTTACAATTGACACCCAAACAGTGGGATATCTCAGGCTCTTATCTTCCCCTTACCGTTCCCCTATTATTCCATAAACTGATTAGTAATTTTTGTTAATGCAGCCAACTAAGTATCTCTTCAATTCCTGATATCTACTTATTCTCCCTCATTGAGTTTGTGCCCTTTTTCCCCCCTGACCTCACGTTATGAATAGCATGTTCCCACACCTCCCTCCACTGCCCAGTTTGTTTGCCTTCTATCCACCGCCTTCTAACTTTACTACTACTGTCTGACTCACATAGAGTATCGAAGAATATAAACCCCTGTTTAAGAGAAATTAACTCTTGGAAACTTCTACAAAAAAAGGCCAAAATCTTTTTTAAAAATTGCATAAATTCTTTCAGGATTTATGGTCTTGTTTACCTTACATGTATTCTTTTGGTCTAGAAATAGTGAGCTACTTTGATACCTTAGAACATTCTAAACCTTTTCACATTCTCTTGTCCTTGCTCATCCTGCTCCTTCCCTTGGAAAACCTTTCTGCTTGTGTGCATGTACATATGTGAACTTCTTCTAATCATCCTCTGCAGTCACAACCTCAGAACAGACACCTTCCTTGATCTTTCACAGAAATTCCATCACTTAGCTGCCACTGGTACCAACCTCTATCCTTGCAATTCCTTGTTTACTCATCTTTTTCCCAAATGCAATGTGAGACCTTTCAGGACAAGAACCTTGTCTTATTCTTCTAGGATAGCGCTTGGTCTGTTGTGAATTCATTACATGAAAAGATGGGTTAAAATTGTATCACCGTAATTATAGTAATTGGAAATTCTAGTTTCATCTTTGGATCCCAGAATAATATTTTATGGCAAGACATTATTCCCTGATGATGAGGAACCATGGATATTCAGTCGACCAGAGGCAGAAGACTCCTACTCGAAGTTAACTATCACATTAAATGACATTCAGTAATGTAATTCATAGTAGCATCAAGGTGATGAAGAAGATGAAAGTGACTATGGCAGAGGAGATAGGGGATGAGTGAGACTAGCGAATAGGACAAATTGAGCCAGCAAATATTAAATTTAGGTAAATAAGAAGCATATTTATATCTACATTATGGCTGTCAGACTTGACAATAAAATACAGGATATCCAGCTAAATTTGAATCTTGGTAAGCAATGAATAGTTCTTTTTTAAATATATGTTTCGTAGATTATTTGGATACACTTAATTTAAAAAAATTATTTTTTCAAATCTGAAATTCATGTTTAGCTGGCATTCCTGTGTTTTATCTAGCAAACCTAAGCTGTGTGACAAATTAGACTTGAAAGTTAAATTAGAACCCAACGAATGCCTAGAAGACACACGTGGAGTATGGCCATTAGCAGAGTTTATTGTGTCGCTTGAGATCTATGTATGACCGGAACCCCCCTTTCTCGGTCTTACTTAAAAAAAAAAAAAGTTTCTGGGGCGCCTGGGTGGCGCAGTCGGTTAAGCGTCCGACTTCAGCCAGGTCACGATCTCGCGGTCCGTGAGTTCGAGCCCCGCGTCAGCTCTGGGCTGATGGCTCAGGGCCTGGAGCCTGTTTCCGATTCTGTGTCTCCCTCTCTCTCTGCCCCTCCCCCGTTCATGCTCTGTCTCTCTCTGTCCTAAAAATAAATAAACGTTGAAAAAAAAAAAATTTAAAAAAAAAAAAAAGTTTCTGATAATCTCAGAAAAGAGTTTGCAGGGACTCCTTTTTCTCACACTTCATGGAATTCTTGTTCTCTGCATTGTATTTTGTGGCTCTACATTTCTTCCCTAACAAATTATTAAGCTGAACTACTTTGTGTGTGAGAGAGATTTTTCATATACTTACATATGAAGAATACAGTACAGATACCTATACATTTTAGTTTGTGTGGAATATTTTCCTGAATGTTTAGGAAAAGAGAAGGTGGTTAAATTTTTAACTCTTTGCATTACCATACAATGATTTAAATCTTTGTTTTTTAAGTTTTTTTAAATTTTATTTGATCTATTTTGAGAGAGAGAGTGAGTAGGGGAGGGGCAGAGAAAGAGGGAGAGAGACAAAATCGCAAGCAGGCTCCACACTGTCAGCACAGAGCCTGACATGGAGCTTGAACTCATGAACCAGGAGATCACGACCGGAGCTGAAACCAAGAGTCGGATGCTTAACCAACTGAACCAGCCAGGCACTCCTAAATCCTTGTTTTTGAACATACTCTGGTTATTTTCTTGTCTTGCTTGAATTTCTTTTACTATGTTCTTTAAGGCACTTTTAAGGCTGGAGAAAAAGTTCTTTTTTATACGCAACATTATTAGGATCTCTCCATGCCCTACCCTCAAATGCAGCCTGGAACCATCCTTTACACTTCCAGAGACTCAGTGTTGATATGAATATTGCTTATATATGTTTGTCTAAACACAGATAAAAACATTCTTCTACCCAATGTAGGTTTTCATGAGAGGTTGTGATTTTCTTTCTCCAGTTACAAACTCATTTGAATTTTTAGTAGGCTCGCCATCAGGCAACGTCATCCTTATATACTGACAAGTAGAGCCCCTACCCTTGAACACCTTCCTTGAAAACATTTTCAGCCCTTCTTTAGTGCTGTGCCTTGTCCGTGTTTTTGCTTTTTTTTTTTTTAAATCCTGGGGTCATTTACAACTCACTTCCATGTGGGATAGACCAGAGGCTTTGAGGATCTTCTTGACTTGCATTCATGAGAATTTCCAGGGACTTCTGGCCACACCTAATATTAGGATATCAGTCTAGCAAAAAGATTGTTCCTACTAGTTCTCTGATCTCCCTCAAAGTATTTTCCTGGAGGCTGCAGACACACTCCTTCTGGGCAAACCTGTCACCACATTTTAGGTAAAAGAACGGAGTATCTAGGTTTTAGATCGTCCAAGAATATAATTTTAAATGTTCAACAGTATGTGACACTGAGATTTTGAGGGTTAAGAAAATGTTAGAAGCATACTGGAGTCTAATTAGAATTGCAATGTGTTTTGATTGATGTCAGATTCTTGGAGCACAAAAATATTCAAATTGTGTTTCGTCTTCCACACACTTTGAATATAGGGGAAAATAAGTGGGTGAGGAGTGGGAAGGGAGTAATAAATTGTTACTATCTAAGAGCTCCATATATCAAAAATGTTTTGGAGGTTGTTTGGAAAGGAAGATCATTACTATTGTCCATTTTGGGGAATGCTAAGGATACGGACTGTGTAGCTATTTGCAAAAAAAGACTTTCAAGACTTGACCCACTCACACAAGTCTCTGACATCAGAGGCTTCAGAAGAGGAAACTGAAGATCTTAAGTTCAGGAGCCTCATCCCTTACAGATTTTTCCTTTTTGTACAGTTGTGTACATAAATACCAATACCACCACTGACAGCATAAGCAAAGCTTGTGTAATACTTGGCCATTGAAAAGGTTCAGACTTCCTAGGACACATTCCTGCTTCATCCCTTCTAATCTGAATGATGTAGTGAGACCTTTAGGAGAAGAATTAAGAGGTAATATCCACCAAATATTGGCTTTTGAAGGTGATTTTTAATGCTCAAAGCTTGATGTTTCTTTACTTTCCACTCAAATTCAAATATCTAGGAGGTTTGAGTTCATCTGCCTTATGTCAAAAGTTAACATTAAAATAATCTCATAACCAAAACAAAATTCTTTTCAAAGGCACTTTGCTTAGAATAAAATCAAATTGTGGAGCAGTTTAGCATAGATTATCTTAATTGCTCCTACCTACAAGGATGCTTTCTAGTTTTATAGATGGAGAGACTCAAGCTCAAAGAGCTCATATTAGCAAATCATAAAGGTTAAATTACAATCTAGTTCTTTATGTTCTTAATTTAGTACATTTGTTGACTTACCAATCTTCCTGCAAGGCTACAAAATAAAGTGACTGGGGTGTTTCTGCTTGCGATTTCATAATACAAAGTGTTTGAACTGTCATTTTACATTGGAGAAAAAAAAATGTGGTTTTATTTACCCACGTCACGATTTCATCATGTTACTAGAAGCTATAAAACACTACTAGACAAAAATCATCATTTTTTCTCAGTACCATAATCACCAAGAAATTTTCTACTTTTAACATAGTAAGTAGAAAAAGAATTTATAAAGCTCTTACAAGCATAAACATTAAAACTATAATATTCTATCACAGAAAATCTCATGTGAGCTAAAAAGAGAAATGCAGTAATAAGTCAACAGTTAGTTGCTATGCATTTCTTAAGAGTTTTAAAATATTTTATGTGTGTCTGTCTGATTGTTCCAGTCACATTTAAAGGAAAAGGATTATGTCTTACGCCTCCTTATGCTCTCCAAACCACCGCAGTTGCTGTTATATTAATTGTTAAATGAGATTTATAGATGTTTATGGATCATAAAGTTGACTTGCACCCCGTATACCAGCCACACACAGAAGGAGCAACTCTCTATTTTAAATGCAATGAATTACATGACATTTGATATCTACGCTGATTTCTTTCCCTTAGTTCTCCCTCAAATAGTGCCAAGAATTCCTCTCATGGGGCTCTAAGTGTTCTGTGATGAAGCACTTATCCCCTGGGAAAGGTGACATGTGGATTTATACCCTTTCTACCCTGTAAATGTATTATTCCAGAACTTTAGGGAGGGCAGCTTGATAAAGTGGTCGAGAGAATTTGAGCTGACTAGAAGTCTAAAAATTCAATATACGTGTGCCAGATTGTGGAGTGAAGAGGGAATGTTTAAGTCACTTAATTTTATCTATGTTAATTATCTAACTCTCATTCCAGCTCTCTCATTTTCTATCCTTCTCCCCCCTTCCCCTCCCCCCCCCACCTCCTCTGGCTATCATCCTCACTTGTTTGTGAAATTCACAGAACGAACATCACTGTCAGTATCTGGAATGCATTTAGGTGGCTTGGGGAAAAGTGTCTCTTAATTATGAAATCTACTGCTGGTTTGATTTTCACAAACTGAATGGCAGGCCACTTACTAATACCCACCCCTAATTTGCTTATGTAGCTTGGGAGACATATGACATTCGGAATTTCACCAAACTATTTTTGTGAAAACCCAAAGCCTCTTTTGGGGGCATACACATGAACCTGGGTCAGGGCTGAAAACTGCATTCTTCTACCTATCAGTAGTAGTTTGATGCCTTCTTTCCTTCTCTCTTTCTTCCAAGGACCTCTGATATGATCTTAGAGTATTTTCCTATAACTTACTATTTCACATTTGACCACCTAATCTGTGTGTTTGTGTGTTCGTGTATGACTTACACACTCCTGGTGTATACAAATTACCAGTACTCCTAATAATAGTCAGCAAAGCCTAGGCAGTAACTTACAAACATAAAGTATTCTTTTACTGGAACGTGGAAGAAACACTGGAGTCACTCTCAATTGTGTATATTACTAGTTTGAGGCAGAGTTGAACAGTAATGAGTTGGACTAATGAGCTTTCCTGTGGTTAAAGTGCTCGGTAACTACATTTCAGGAGGAAGGATGTCAGTTGCTTTTTCCTGACCATCTGAAAGAGTTCAGAGTCCTTTTATTTTTCTAAATGAAAGTTAAAATCCAATCTGGGACTGGAGGTAATTTACTCCCACCTGTCCTAGTAGCCCCGAAACAGCCTCCTCTATTGTCACTGACAACTTAATGAACAGAAAGGTCCTTTGAAAGGTAAAGATGTTGAAATTTATTATTACTCTCCCTTTGTAATGCCAAATGATGGCATTAGAGTGTTTTGTTCTTATGTGCCATTTTTTCCCCCCTGTGGAACCTGTGTTGCTCCTTCCCGTCTATCACCATGCACACTTCGTAAAACAGGCAAGATAAATATTACCCTCTTCAATATCTAGAGTATTATAAGCACAGAGTTTAAATGACTTGTCAGCACCACAGCCACTTAATTGTCAAGTCTGCGTTGAAAAACAACAACAACAACAACAGCAACAAAGAAACATGATTTCTAATTCAGTGCCTGTAAATTAAACTGTGTAACCTTGTAATTGAAGCTTCAGTTTTTCTTGAAATTTGTTAAACAGGCTAATAAGACCTGGCAGAGGACTTCTTACTCCCCATAATTTCCATGTTGAGTTGAAACTATTGGTCAAGGCACATTATCATGAATTGTCTGCTGGACCAATTATTTAGTAGTGTCAATCCTGTTTACAAATCTAGTGGAGCTCGTGTGAACTCTGGCCCCTGAAGGGAATTGTGAGAGAGGGGTTAAGATGGTGAAGTAGTACGGAGACCCGGAGCTCATCTCATCCCCGAAACTCAGCTAGATCAACATCACACCCTTTTGAACACCTAGGAAATTGATCCCAGGTTGAATGCAACAGTCTGCACAATTTGAGCGAGGGAACGAGCAGTGAATTGAGGGAGAAAAAGCTGCAGTGCCACAGAGGGTAGAGACGCACGTTCATGGAGAGAGGACAGAGAAAAAGAGAGGGGGAGAGGGTGAAGTGTGTTGGGATTGCACAGGAAAAACACTCCCCCTAAAAACAGCTGGAAAGAGAGAGAAAGGGAGAGAGAGAACACTCAGAAGGGACGGACAAGAAACCACTAAAGGGAAGAAATAGAGGGGGTGTCAATACCACCAGCTTTCTTTAAACAGTGGACACAAAGAATGAAGCTTCAGAGTGCGTTACCTGGTGGTGCCTCAGTGAGGAATCAGGGCAAACCCCAGGAGTGGGCAGTGTGCTCCGAGGGGGCCATGTGCCGCTTAGGAGGAAGTAGTTCCCATGTTCCGAGGGCATTCGGTAGAGGCCAAGTGGGCAAAAGTGCCAGCGGGCCCCAGAGAGCTGCCGCATTTACTGATGGAAGAACAGACATGGTGCAGGGGGCAGCAAAATCTGGCACCACCTATGTGTTGTGATTTACCATAAACTTTAAGGCTCTGCTGCTGCACAGTTGCACTAATGTTTCCCGGGACGAGTCAGTACCTGGCCATTGCTAGGCAAGACTCTCCACCAGAGGACCACATGGGTCCAAGCCAGGGGCCTCTAAAGTGTGAGGCTTTGAAACACAGCCCCATCTGAGATAAACTCTAAAGGGACGTGCTGCCTGGCAGACATACAGCTTGGCCACAGACAGGGTAAAGGCAGGGAGCCCAGGAAAGCCTCAGATAAAGGAAGAGTGATTGATCGTGTGTCTGTGAGGTGGCAAAATTCCAGCTCCGGAGACTAGAGACCAGGGTGAAGCAATTACACCTCTAGCCCAGATGCACTGTCAACCCCGGTGAGCTAAGCAGCGCCACCAAGTGGAGAATGGAGCTGTTACATGAATCCCTGCCCACCGACACCCTCCAGGCACACCCTATGGAGACCCAGCACAGCCCCCTTCCGCCCTCTTAATCTACTGATTAAGGTAGATTAAATTTAGGCTGCAAAGTTTCAATTCTAGGGGAAACTGGATCTAGCTTCATTTGGGTTTCTATTTGTTTGCTTGTTCGTTTGTTCATTTTCTTTGCTTCTGTTTTTCTTTATGTCATTTTTTTTTTTCCTTTTTTCTCTCTTGGATACAGAAAGAACTCATTCTTCATTCTATTTTATTTTTTTTTCTTTTATTTGATTATATTTTATTATTTAAATGTTTTTAAATTTTTAATTAAAAAGCTTGTCTTTTCTCTTTTTTTATCGAGCTTCTCTTAACAAGTAGACTGAAACACACCTAGGGTTTAGGTTCTTTTATTTGTTCTTTGGTTTGTTTTAAAATTTTTTATTTTTATTTTTTATTTTATTTTATCATTTTTTTCTACCTCCAAAGTGACAAGATGGAGGAATTCACCCTAAAATAAATAATAGGAATAAATGATGACCAGGGATTTAATAAACACAGATATAAAATGTCGGAAGTAGAATTTAAAACTATGATTATAGGAAGGCTTGGAAGGAACTAGGAACTAGCTGAGGCTGAAAAAAAAGCATAGGAGACACCAGAAAGTCCCTTTATGTAGGATTAAAAGAACAAATGTCTAGTCAGTCCAAACTTAAAAATGCTATAACCAAGATGCAATCTTGAATGGATGCTATGACGGTAAGGATGGAAAAAGCAAAGCAGTCAATCAGTGATATAAAATAACATTATGGAAAATAATAAAACTGAATAAAAGGGAGAAATAAAGGCAAAAGATGACGCTACAAGACTTAGAGAACTAGCAACTTGTTAAAGAAAAATAATGTTCAGATCATAGGAGGAGTCCCAGCAGATGAATAAAGAGAAAAAGGGGGAGAAGGTTTATATGAGCAAATTATAGTTGAAAACTTTCCTGTCTTGGGAAGGACACAGACATCAAAATCCAAGAAGCACAGAGAACTCCTATTAGATTCAACAATCTAATTAGATGCCAACATGCCTATTAGATGCCAACAATCAACAAGGCATATCATGGACAAATTCATAAAATACAGAGGCAAGGAAAGAATCATAAAAGCAGCTCCTCAAGAAGATATTAGCCAACAAGTTCCAAAAACACATTAAAAAAATTATTCTCCATGACCAAGTCGGATTTATACCTGGGATGCAGGGCTGGTTCAATATCTGCAAAACAATCAATGTGATTCATCACATCAGTAAAAAAAATACAAGAACCACATGATCCTCTCAATAGATGCAGAGAAAGAATTTCACAAAATACAGCATCCTTTCTTGATAAAAACCCTTAAGAAAGTAGGGATAGAAGGTTAATACCTCGAGAGCATAAAAGCCATATATGAAAGACCCAATGCTAATATCATCAATGGGGAAAAACTGAGAGCTTTCTCCTATGGTCAGAAACAAGACAGGGATATCCCCTCTTGCCACTGTTATTCAACATAGCATTGGAAGTCTTAGCCTCTGCAATCAGACAACACAGAGAAATAAAAGGCATCCAAATTGGCCAGGAGGAGGTCAAACTTTCACTCTTCACAGATGATATGATACTCTATATGGAAAACCCAAAAGATTCCACAAAAACATTGCTAGAACTTATTCATAAATTCAGCAAAGTTGCAGGATATACAATCAATGCAGAGAAGTCGGTTGCATTCGTATACACCAACAATGAAGTGACAGAAAGAGAAATCAAGGAATTGATCCCATTTACAGTTGCACAAGAAAACATAAAATACCTAGGAATAAATCTAACCAAAGAGGTGAAAAATCTATAGACTGAAAACTATAGAAAGGTTATGAAAGAAATTGAAGAAGACACCAAAAAATGGAAAAAGATTCCATGCTCCTGGATAGGAAGAACAAATATTGTTAAAATGTCGACACTCCCTAAAGCAATCTACATATTCGATGCAATCCCTATCAAAGTTACACCAGCATTCTTCACAGAGCTAGAAAAAATAATCCTAAAATTTGTATGGAACCAGAAAAGACCCCGTATAGCCAAAGGAATCTTTAAAAAGAAAACCAAACATGAGGCGTCACAATCCCGGACTTCAAGCTATACTAAAAAGCTGTAATCATCAAGACAGTATGGTACTGGCACAAGAACAGACACTCAGATCAATGGAACAGAATAGAGAACCCAGAAATGGACCCACAAATGTATGGCCATCTAATCTTTGACAAAGCAGGAAAGAATATCCAAAAGAATAAAGACAGTCTCTTCAGCAAGTGGTGCTAGGAAAACTAGACAGAGACATGCAGAAGAATAAACCTGGACCACTTTCTTACACCAAACACAAAAATAAACTCAAAGTGGATGAAAGACCTGAATGTAAGACAGGAAGCCATCAAAATCCTTGAGGAGAAAGCAGGCAAAAACCTCTCTGACCTTGGCCACAGCAACTTCTTACTCAACACGTCACCAGAGGCAAGGAAAACAAAAGCAAAAACGAACTATTGGGACCTCATCAAAATAAAAAGTTCTGCACAGCAAAGGAAACTATCAACATAAGTAAAAGGTAACCAAGGTAATGGGAAAAGATATTTGCAAATGACATATCAGATAAAATGTTAGTATCCAAAATCTAGAAAGAACTTATCTAACTCAACACCCAAACACAAATAATCCAGTGAAAAAATGTACAGAACACATGAATAGACACTTTACCAAAGAAGACATCCAGATGGCTAACTGACACATGAAAAAATGCTCACTCATCATCAGGGAAATACCAACCTACACCACAATGAGAAACCACCTCACACCTGTCAGAATGGCTAACATTAATAACTCAGGCAACAACAGATGTTGATGAGGATGAATAGAAAGGAGGACCTTCCCGCACTGTGGTTGGGAATGCAAACTGGTGCAGCCACTAGGGAAAACACCATGGAGTTCCCTCAAAACGTGAAAAATAGAGCTTCCCCATGACCCAGTAATTGCTACTTGGTATTTATCCAAAGGATACAAAAATGCTGATTCAAAGGAGCATATGCACCCCAATGTTTATAGCAGCACTATCAACAATAGCCAAATTATGGAAAGAGCCCAAATGTCCATCAGTGGATGAATGGATAAAGAAGATGTGGTTTATATATATACAATGGAATATTACTCAGCCATAAAAAAGGAAATTTTGCCGTTAGCAATGATGTGGATGGAGCTGTAGAGTATTATGCTAAAAGGAAATAAGTCAGTGAAAAACAAATATATGATTTCACTTATATGTGGAATTTAAAAGACAAAACAAATGAACATAGGGGAAGATAAAATAAGATTAAAACAGAGATTAAATAAGATTAATAGACTCTTAAATACAGAGAACAAACTGAGGGTTGCTGGAGGGGAGGTGGGCAGGGGTCATGGTGACAAGCTAAATGCATGATGGGTATTAAGAAGGGCACTTGCTAGGATGAGCACTGGGTGTTCTATATCAGTGATGAATCACTAAATTCTACTCCTAAATCCAATACTATACTATATATTAACTAACTTGAATTTAAAGAAAAAAAAATAAAAGGAATTGTGTGGTGGTGTCCTCTTTACATTCTCTCAGGACATACTACTTTATCCTCCAACACTGCACATAACTCACATCACCGTGCTGAACGCTGTAACTGGCTATTCATTATGAAGACCTCACCTAATATTCATCACTCTACTCACAGAAGTTTACATGGATATAGAAGTTGCTCACTAAAGTGAGTTTTCAAGTAAATAAAACAACCCTGCACTCTGGGCAGTATACTATAAGCTGCATGAAATCGTGAACAAAGTTGTCCTTGTTTTGTCCCCGGGCCCCACCTCAGGGTCTCGCACCTAATACACGCTCAATACATTTTGTTGAATTTATTGAACTTCACACACACAGAGGTTGTTTTCACCATGCTATGCTTTTTTCCCCCTTTGAATCTCAAAACTTGTAGAATTCCGTTTTCCTGTGATTATTGGAGGATTTGGGAGTTCAGATGAATATTGAATTGGGGTTGTCAGCCTTGTTTATGAGAAAAAAAAGGCAAAGAAATTGCTTTGATGTCTGTATACAAAAGGTCAGCAAATATTCTCTTCTCTCTACTCTTCTAGCACAGAAAATATTAGCATCTTAGGTGGCTTTTATTTGTTTAGTTTTGTTCTGTGTGTGTTCACTTTTGTGTCTGAACATAGACCCAGGGCTATTTGGATAAGGCAGGTTATATGGTCAAGCAAGGCAAAGAAAAAAAAAATTTTAAATTATTCTTTGTAGAAAACTCACTGTAAATTATGAAAAATATTATTTACCATGGATTTTCATAAAACTCTCATATGGAATGCCTTATTAGACATACAGCATTCACTGCGATAAGATATTACTTGTTAGCTATAATTATAGTGAACTTCCCAGGACAATCTAGGTCACTGCTCATATTGTACTTTTGTTGTTTATAATACTACAAGGAATAGAAAATACAAATATAGACAAATGTGTGTATATTGCCTATATGCACATGTGTATGTGCATATACAAGTGTGTGTACATATATATGTATATATAATGTATATATGTATACACATGTGTATGTGCATACACAAGTGTGTGTGTACATATATATGTATATATATAATGTATATATGTACATATGTATATATACATTATAATGTATAATGTATATGTATATATAATGTAGATATGTATATATATTATATATATAATGTATATATAATATATGTATATATATTATATCCACATTTATTTTTCTCTAGGTGAGGTATCCAGGAACACAGCTTACATAACTTTGCAGGGAGAAAACTGAAGTCATAAAGATATAAAACCAAGATGAGTATAACTTTTTTGTTCTCTGAAGTTCATTACTTATAGTGAGACATTCTGGATTTTGCACACAGAACTTCCAGTGGTGAGGTAAGTTCTTGAAAAGGGACAAGTTATTACTTTACAAATATTGTATACCTATCTTAAAATGCTGAAGTATATTTTATTTTAATTTACATGTTTGATGTCTGCTTATTATAATAACTAATTGTGAAAGAGTATTTAAGATTTGTGGGAGAAAGGAACCTTCAGAAGACACTGAACGTAGTACTGTAAAATGACATTTTGATTTTTTTTTCTATATACAAATGAAATAGATCCAGGGAAGATCAAATATTCCTCAGAAAAGCTCCTTTTTGATAACATATTGTCTGTAAAATCTAACAGTATTGCCATCAGAATGGTCTCCGTTTCGTGAAATGTCATCTTTAATGCCAATAGTATTACCTTTCCCATCCTCAGAATATCTATTTTAAATACTGCTTTAGGATATTATCAATACAATCAAATTAATTTTTTTCAGTTTACTCCTAGGAAAGAAAAATTAAATATGGGAAAATTTCCTACCATTATGAAAAAAAACTGCATATACATAGCATAGATCTTTATATATAACTTACATTCAAAACTAGACTACTTTCTCATTTGCTGTTTTCATTTTACATTTGCTAATACAGACATTATTTTGGCTCATTTTGTTTAATATGTATATTAATGAATAATATATATTATATATAAAGGAATAATATATATTATATGTATTAATGAATAACATATATATTATATATTAAGGAATTACATATACATTATATATATTACATTATTATATACATAATATATGTTAAAGAAGACAGACTCCATGAGAATTCCAGAGTTTGCAAACAGTTAAACAGATGTATTGATTTTCAGGGTTTCACTCCACAGGAACTAGACTAAATCTCAATGCCAAGGAAAAGCAATTTAAAAAGTAAAAAGAGGAAATTCTTGAGCTTTCTAGAAACTTTAAGAAAATACTAAATAATCCTTGAGTGCTTAAACCCAAGACAAAAACTTCTCCATAAAACTTTCTTCCCTCATCTCTACAACAGTTAGCGTCTAGCTGTTATGGATGTTATGAAGATTAGGTAGGAGAATGCATTTAAAGTGCTTAGACAAAAGTCTGGTGCATGTTAATACTTAATAAATGTAGTTATTTTTTATTATAAATCAAGAAGCTTAATTCTCTTCCCCTTTTCTCACTTGTAACTTAAAAAGCAACATTGTTTGCTAATGTACAATAAATGACTTCCATTAAAAGTTATAGCAGGATGAAATTTTGATAACTGTATACCTTGGTATAACCACCACGACCACCGCAACAAAAGTATAGAACACTTTTATCATCCTAAAAGTTCCTTTTGCTCCTTTTCAGCCTCAGGGAACTGCTGATCTACTTTAAGTAACATATGTTAGAAGCACCTGGGTGGCTGTGTCAGTTAAGCATCCAGCTCAAGCTCAGCTCAGGTTGTGATCCCATGGTCTTGGGATAGAGCCCTACATCTGGCTCTGTGCTGAATGTGGAGCCTGCTTCAGATTCTCTCTCTCTCTCTCTCTCTCTCTCAAAATAAATAAACATTAAAAAAGTTTCTCTCTCTCCCTTTGCCCCTACCCCCACTCAGGTGCTCTCTCTCTCTCTCTCTCTTTCTCTCTAAAAAGAAATTAATAAAAATAAAAAAAAGAAATACAGTTTAGTTTTGCCAATTCTAGAACTCCATTCAAATGCAATCATACAATATGTACTACTTAATATTCTTTTATTCGGCATGTTTTCAAGTCTATTCTCAATATTTCATGTGTTGGTAATTTATCCTTTGGAATGCTGAACAATTCTTTGTTGTTTTAATATAGCAATGTTCCTTACCCATTCACTTATTGATGGATATATGGATTTTTTTTCTAGTTTTTGACTATTGTAAGTAAAACTATTATGGACAGTCTCACACAGTCTTTTTGTGAAAGTCTGTTTTCATTTCCCTTTGGCAAGTAACTAGAAGTAGAATTTCTGTGTCATATGGTAAGTCTGCGTTTAACTTGGTAAGAAACTTCCAATTTTCATCAGTGACTATACATTTTTACACCCCGAACTCACAGTTCATGAGTTTCACTTGTTCTGTGTCTTGAAAACACTTACTATTCCCATTCTTTTCATTTTCAGGCATTTTCATGGTTGTGTAATAGTATACACTGTGGTTTATTGAACTTACTATAGCACTTTCTTGTTGGTGAGCATCTTTTTTTTTTTAATGTTTATTTATTTTTGAGAGACAGGCAGAGTATGAACGGGGGAGGGTCAGAGAGAGGGGAGACACAGAATCCAAAGCAAGCTCCAGGCTCTGAGCTGCCAGCACAGAGCCCGATGCGGGGCTCAAACCCACGAACCGTGAGATCATGACCCGAGCTGAAGTCAGACGCTCAACCGACTGAGTCACCTAGGCGCCCTTGTGAGCTTCTTTTTTTATATGCTTAATGGTTATATTTATATCTTCTGTATAAAATGTCTGTTCAAATCTTCTGCCTGTGTTTAGTCAGCTGATCATCTATTTTATTACTAACTTGTAAGAAATCATTACACTAAATACTAATTCTTTGTCACGTGTATGCACATTTTCTACCAATTTGTACTGGACATTTTCATTTTCTTTTGGATATCTTTCAAAGAAAACTTAAATTTTGATGAAGTCAAAATTATTTATTTTGCTTATGTGGTTCATGCTTTTGGACACCCCATCTAACAAACACAATGACAAAACAAGTAACATCATAGAAGTTGCAGATAGTTTTCCCCCAATATTCCTTCAAAAAAAAGACATTTTTTTGCATTTATGTTTATTTCTATGTTTATTCTTACACCTATCACTTTCTGTTAATTATTATAGCCTTGTTAAAGTCTTGGAGCGCCTGGGTGTCTCATTCAGTTTAGCATCCGACTCTTGGTTTTCATTCTGGTCATAATCTCATGGTTCGTGAGTTCTAGCTCTGCATTAGACTCCATGGGGATTGTCTTTCTCCCTCTCTCTCTGCCCCTTCCTTTCTCACACACATACTCTCTCTCTCTCAAAATAAATAAATAGCCTTAAAAAAAGAATTAAAAAAGAAAGCCTTGAAATAAAGTCCTCAAAAATTCTTCCTTTTCACAACTGTTTTGCTATGTAAACTCTGCAATCAATATGACAACTTCTACAAAAAGCAAAGTGAAAACAAAAGAAAAAACCTATGAGGACAGTCACATGCAAAAGAGTGAAGCTAGACTATTATCTTACAATATGTACAAAAATTAACTTGAAATGGATTAAAGATTTGAACATAAGACGTAAAACCATAAAACTCTCAAGAAGAAAACATAGGTGATAAGCCTCTTGACATCAGTTTTGGCAATTATTTTTTGGATCTGACACCAAAATAAAAGACAACAAAAGGAAAAATAAAAAAGTGGGACTATATTAAACTAAGAAGTGTCTGCACAGTGGAGGAAACCATCAACAAAATAAAAAGTCAACCTACTGAGTGGGAGAAAATATTTGCAAATCATATATATGAAACAGGTCAATATCCAAAATATATAAGGAACTCTTACAACTTAATAGCAAAAAAAACCCTAAACAATCTGATTTAAAAATGCGCAGAAGACCTGAATAGACATTTTTCCAAAGAAGACATACAAATGGCCCAGAGGTACCTGAAATATGCTTAACATCACTAAACATCAGAGAAATACAAATAAAAACCACAATGATACATCAACTCATACCTGCTACAATGTTTATTATCAAAAAGACAAGAAATAACAAGTATTGGTAAGGATATGGGAAAAAAGGAATGTAAAATGGTGTAGCCAGTATGGAGCTTCCTCAAAAAAATGAAAAGTAGAGTTACCATACATTCCAGCAATCCCACTTTCCTGAAGAAAACAAAATTTCTCTGAAGAAAACAAAAACACTTAAAAAGACCACCATTTTCACTGCGGCATTATTTACAGAAGTCAACATGTGGAAATAAGTTTCAATCAATGGATTAATAAAGAAAATATGAGATATTAGATATAATATTGTTCCGTCATAAAAAAGAATTTGCTATTTACAAAATGGATGGACCTCCAGGACATTATGTTAAGTGAAATAAGTCAGCTAGAGAAAGACAAATACTGCACAATCTCACATGTAGAATCTTAAACAAAAAATGCAAGCTCATAGATAGATTGGTATTTGCCAAAGGCATAAGGTGGTGGGTGAGCAAAATGGAGGAAAGGGGTCTAATTCTTAGTTATAAAATAAATAAGATATGAGGATGTAATACACAGCATGGTAACTATAGTTAATAATACTGTTATTACATACTTGGAAATTGTTAATAGAATAAATCTTAAAAGTTGTTATAAAAAATTTAACATTAACATAACCACACATATTAATGGATGTTAGACTTATTGTGATGAACATTTAAAAACGTACACAATATTGAATCACTGTTATGCACCCGAAACTAATATAATGTCATATGTCAGTTATACTTCAATAAAGATAAATTAATTTGAACCTCCCACAAAAACCTATGGGGATTTTGGGTATCATGTTGATTCTGAATCAATTTGAGGATAAAAGACACTTTAAAAATGTGTTTTGGGGCTCCTGGATGGCTCAGTTGGTTGAACATCTTACTCTTGATTTTGGCCCAGGTCATGATCCCAGAGTCGTGGGATTGAGCCCAGGTTGGGCTCTGCAATGAGTGTGGAGCATGCTTGAGATATTCTTTCCTTCTTTCTCACTCTCTCTCTCTCTCTCTCTCTCATTGTCTCCCCTGACCTTCTCCCCTGTTTCTGCTCTCACTCAAACAAAAATGTAAATGTGTTTTGTAACATATAATGTTGTATAGCAAATTCTGCAAATCCTTAATTTGCTATTGTGATGCTGACATTTATAATTTCACAATTTACATACCACCTATCAGGTGTTGCTTGGTAAATATCAGGGCCAGCCAGTGTTTCCCAGTATATTATTTGCATAGATGCATAAGTTATATAAGTTTGATGTACTAAATATGTACCAAAGCATCATATACTCAATTTAACAAAATAATCCTGAACAATATTCAGTAATGTGGGATCTGTAGTTGACAGATGAGAGGACTTTTAATGAAAATTTAATTTTAAAAACATGTCTATTGTAATTTATAAACTTAGTGTACCTCACCATTTATCTTCAATTTCTAGGAGCAGAGTTTCATGCATTGCACTTTGCAGTCTTGCACATATTTTGCTAAATTGATTCCTATATGTTTCATGTTTTTAATGTTATTTTAAATGACACTTTAAATTTTCATTTTGTCTTCTTCCCTGCCAATATAGAAATATAATTGACTTATATGTATTGACATTGTATTTTGCAACCTTACTAAATTAACAATTTTGTATCATTTTAATGATTTTTGGTATTTTATCCAAAGATGATGTCACCTGCAAATAAATGTACTATATTTGTTCCTTTTCAATTTCTATGACCTTCTGTCCTTTTTGCCGTATTGCATTGGTATAAACCTCCAGTTAACCATTGACTGGAAATTGTGAGTGCAAAGTTCCTTGCCTTTTTTCTAATTTTAAAAAAAAGTCTTCAGTCTTTCTCTATTAAGTATGATTTTACTATAGATTTTTAAATCTCTGTTTTCCTGGCAGTTTTATCATCAATATATGTTGAATTTTGTTAAATGCTTTTCCAGCATCTATTTAAATGACTATATGTTTGCTCTCCACTATTATGTTAATATGATTAAAATTTGAAGAATGATTTATTCCAAATGATTACATGTGGATAGGATACAAATGGAACTGGTACAACCATTGGAGACTTTTCTTTCAGATGAGAAATGATTTTGCCTATTTTAGGAGCAATCTTAGGTATATTTGTAGGTAGAAATGTCAGAACTTCCTGAATCAGAACTTAAGGGACAAAGAATTGTTAATAAAGACTTCGGGCTCTAGGATGTTCTAGGATGAGCAAGACCTAGAGTATTTTCAGATTTGTGTGCGTGTGTGTGTGTGTGTGTGTGTGTGTGTGTTTTTGGAGTTGATAAATCTTAGATTCATATGAAATATGAGGATCAAAGAGGAATAGTCAACTTGGAAGTTGGATAGATGACTTGAGCTGAGAGGAGAGGTCTGAACTTGATACTTACATTTGAGAAATTTAGGGTTCAGCTCATATTGTAAAGCAACATATTTCTATGACTTTCAGAGTTTAGCTCTTCCTTGTCACCGTTTTAATATTTTACTCCTTTTCTCAAATTCCACTTTCCTTTCTTCACCTATATAACTACTACTTAAGTTTTAAGACTTAGCCAAATGTTTTCTCTCCAGGAAATCCTTTCCCAAACTCTAAGTTTTAGTGTATAGCTGACATAAAAAGCTGAAGAAAAAGCCTAAGGTGAGAATACAGAGAATATAGCTCAGGATCAAGCCTTGGGAGCCTAACATGTCAGAGTTAGGTTTCACAAAAGCCAGGAAAAGTAATGGTCTCAAAAAGCCAATGTGTGATCCATTGTGTCAAATGCTTCTGAGAAAGAAAATAAGAATGGGATTTAAAAGTTTTCAAAAGATTTTAAATTAGCTCTCTTAAGGTGTACCTTTAGAAAACAGTTCAAAAACCTTTGGCATTTAATATTTCATATCCAGGGCCCATGACGGAAGCAAGTTTATTTTTTTTATTTTTCCTTATGGCATACTCAAGTATCCCAAATAGCACTGTTTTTAGACTGACAATGATGTAACCATGTGAGCTTAACAAATAAAAACAAAATGGAAGGAGAAACTTAAAGTTGCTTCATAAAACTTTGTAAAAGTAAAGCCAATCTGCTTACTGATTAAAAAAATACTTTGTGGGGGAAATTCAAAGTGAAGATTTATATAACTCTTTCCCTCTATGAAGGAATTAAACATGTGATAGAAAAAATATGCACAGGAAAAAAAAAGTTTAATTAAGGTAATCTTAGGGAAGTGAAATGATTTAAGTAAAAGATAAAAAAGATTTATGTATTTATGATTTCTTTTATTGTGGAAACCTGAAATCTTATTTTCTTCTCTGATAAATACATTTTTAACTAGTAATCAAGATACAAAGAGAAGTAAATACAAATAAACATACATCATAGTGTAGCATAGAGTTTTATATTATAAATGAATGTTTGGGTTCTCTGCCTTCTGCTCTATGTTGAAAATACTCAGACTCTCTGGAGCCATAATTTTAAATCCCCATAGGGTTGACTCAGCTTTTTATCTTTTCAAAGACAGATACAGAGTACTCGCAATTTTAGTGTCTGATATTTGTGGAAGCTTATTCTATAAATGTTTAATTTACTTAAAGATGAAATGACAGTCATTTTTAAAATTTTTACTAGGATTTACACTGGTGTCGATGTTTCTATTTCAAAAATAAAAGGCATTAGCACCTTTTGTTTTTAAAAAAGGAGTTTATTGATTATGGAGAGAGAGAGAGAGTGAGAGGGAGCACAAGTGGTGGAGGGGGAGAGAGAGACCCCAAGCAGGTTCCACACTGATAGTGTGGAGCCCAATGCTGGGCTCGAAACCACAAACCGTGAGCTCACGACCTGAGCTGAAATCAAGAGTCAGACACTTAGCCAGCTGAACCACCCACATGCCCCAAGACATTGGCACCTTGTAAAGCTCTGTCCTAAATGTTCTTTTTCAATGTCTTATGTGTCATATTGTAGTACAGTTAGTAGATAAATGCTTTAGAATTTTTTTTCTGCAAAAAAGCACACACTAACTGTAGTTCTTATTTATATCTGTGTTATTACTTTAATGGTATCTTTTTATACTCTACAACTGACCTTTTAAGTCCTGGTGAGGTAAGTTGGAATTGCTTAGATAATAATATTTGACAACTATTGGGAAATTTGGTTAGCATATGAAACAGTACTTTTAGGAGCATCTTTAACAACGATGATGTAAATGGTATTTTACAGAGTCCTAATCAGCTTATTGATATCTTTGGCATTAGAAAAATAATATCTAACATGTGCTCTTGGCTATTTATCTGGTATTTCTCTTGTTTACTTATTATGTGTTTGCTTTTCTCATGGTCAGGCTTCTGTAAGTTTGGCGGATAGAGAATTAACTCTCCTTTATTCTAAGCGGATGTTTCCTGAATGAAGTGTTTCATAACAAATGGTGACCTGTCAAATTCTCTTGGTTCTCATGCAGTAAATGTTTCCAGGTGACGATGCAATCACTTTTTGAAGATAAACGTGACTCTGAAGAATCCAGCTTCTGCTCTACTTCTACTCAGACCCCCTAATTGACAATTATCTGGCTATCCCCACCATGTACAAAGCATTGTCATGCTCACTGCTGGGAGCCTGCTAAAGGAAAATCACTCCTTTCTACTTTTGACTACTTGATACCCGTGTCTTCTCTTGTTTCTATCATGCAGGAGTCTGTGTTTTAAATTTAAATTTTTTTTTTTTAACAATTTTTTTTTTAATTTTTTTTTCAACGTTTTTTTATTTATTTTTGGGACAGAGAGAGACAGAGCATGAACGGGGGAGGGGCAGAGAGAGAGGGAGACACAGAATCGGAAACAGGCTCCAGGCTCTGAGCCATCAGCCCAGAGCCTGACGCGGGGCTCGAACTCACGGACCGCGAGATCGTGACCTGGCTGAAGTCGGACGCTTAACCGACTGCGCCACCCAGGCGCCCCTAAATTTTTATTTTTATTGATTTTAGTTCTTCCCCTCAAATTAAACATCTCTGTCTTCATATCTCAGATTTCGTATCTATTTGATGTAAGTTTATTATTTTTTTAAAATGTAAGTCATAACATCTCACACGTTAGGCTCCAGTATTTGACAGGCACAGCATGTCTATACTGGAGAGAGATAGGACACCTGTGGTTCTTACTGGCTTGCTTTTTCTGTGCTGCTCCTGAAGCCAATACACGGACTATGAAATGGAATGTCCAAAATCAAAGTGTGAACAAGTCTTTGTCAGATATTTTGATGATTTTAGTAACTATTCACAATATAATAAACATTAATCTGAATTTGCCCAGTCAACTATAGGACACTGTTATAAAGAAACTCACCCTACTAGCAATGTCTCAGATTTCATTGGATCATTGCCCTCATATTTGTATCACAGCATCTCAATTCCTTCTCAAAGTTTTCTGCATGTGTCTAGAAATTTCTAAAACTGTTCTCAGAAAATGCTCCAGTTAATTCCAGCCTCTTTGGTGATGTCCATTATCCATATAACGACCTGTAAGTAATATTTTGCCTTGGCTTCTGCTGCAGTTTTTAGAAGAAACTTCACACCTGCTTAGACTACTGTATTTCCAGGATCCTCAGGGTTGGGACTATAAATTCTGGACAAAGTATGAAAACCACCCTTCTTGAGAGAAGAGAAGCAGACACTATGACCCAACATCAACAGAAACTTTCCTTTGAGAGCATTTTTGAAGCCGTGGTGCAGAGAAATAGAATCCAAGCCAAAAGAAGCAGTCTTAGAGGACAAATGAAACAAATATTAGAGTTTGTGTTTTCTATAACAATTTAAATGGGGGGATATGGTTTGGTAGATCTCTCTCTCTCTCTCTCTCTCACACACACACACACACACACACACAAACACACACGCATACGAACACAAATAACAAAATGTGTGTAAGATCTCTTTTAGAATCTTAGCTGAATCCTAAGGATGCACAAGTGTAGTTTAAGAATCCGAGAGACTTTGAAGTGTTTGGGTGGCTCAGTCAGTTAAGCGCCCAACTTTGGCTCAGGTCACAATCTCACAGTTTGCAAGTTTGAGCCCCACATGAGCCTCTGTGCTGACAGCTCAGAGCCTAGAGCCTGCTTTGGATTCTGTGTCTCCCTCTTTCTCTGCCCTTCCCCCACTCACACTCTGTCTCTCTCTTCTCTCAAAAATAAACAACCATTGGGGCGCCTGGGTGGCGCAGTCGGTTAAGCGTCCGACTTCAGCCAGGTCACGATCTCGCGGCACGTGAGTTCGAGCCCCGCGTCGGGCTCTGGGCTGATGGCTCAGAGCCTGGAGCCTGTTTCCGATTCTGTGTCTCCCTCTCTCTCTGCCCCTCCCCCGTTCATGCTCTGTCTCTCTCTGTCCCAAAAATAAATAAAAAAAACGTTGAAAAAAAAATTAAAAAAAAAAAAATAAACAACCATTAAAAAAATATTTTTAAAGAATCTGAGAGACTTAAGCAAGACTAGAGATTATAAACCCAACAGAGAACTGGAAAGACACTGGAATCATGGCCTAGTCAGAGTACAATATCTTCATGACCACCATGCACTCAGTTAAGACTCCAAAACAGGCACATATAGCAATAAGGACCATACAATTATTTAGGACTAAGATAAATTGAAAGAAATTTTCTAGTAAAGCCTCAACATAAACTCCAACATGATTAAAATAATCTGAGGGCAATTTAACTGTCAGATGAAAATGAAGCATCCTTTAGAGAGAAATTACATAATGCAGGTAACTCAAATTTTTAATAATTTCCAGCAAAAAAAAAAAAAAAATTTAAAGAAGGGGCGCCTGGGTGGCGCAGTCGGTTAAGCGTCCGACTTCAGCCAGGTCACGATCTCGCGGTCCGGGAGTTCGAGCCCCGCGTCAGGCTCTGGGCTGATGGCTCGGAGCCTGGAGCCTGTTTCCGATTCTGTGTCTCCCTCTCTCTCTGCCCCTCCCCCGTTCATGCTCTGTCTCTCTCTGTCCCAAAAATAAATAATAAAACGTTGAAAAAATAATAATAATTTCCAGCAAAAAAAAATATATATATACTAGATATACAAAAGAGCAAGAAAAAGCGACTGGTAACTAAGAAATAAAACCAAAAAGTAGAACTAGAGCCAGAGATGAATTAGACATTAGAATTAGGCAACAAGAAATTTAAAATACAGATTATTAAAAAATTAAGGAAATAGAAAAAATGTATAAAAAGTAGAATATTTCAATGGATAAGCAAAATCTTCAGAAAAAACAATGCAGGGTCTACAATTTGAAAATACAATATATCAAAATTCAGAACACATTGTATGGGTGTACAATTTAAGAATTCAATACCAAATATCCAAACTGAATGCAGAATAATAAAAACAAAACTCTGACAGAATGAAGTGCAGAAATATAGGGACCTGCTTTAAAAAAGTGTAAACATCATTAATTTACCAGAGGAGAGGGAATGGGAGAATGAAATCATAAGAAAAAAAAACATAGACACATAGTTAATAAATTAATACATAAAACAGCCATCAGCAGACATAAAGGAAGACACTGAGTAATATGATAATAGTAGGGAAGTTTAAAATATGATAATAGTAGGAGACTTTTAACACCCACTTCCATCAATGATACATACATACATCCAGACAGAAAATCAATAGTAAAAAATGTCTTTGAATGCACATTAGACCAGATGGATCAAACAGATATATATATAAATATTTAACATTCCATCCCAACACAATGGAATATATTTTCTTTTCAAGTGTTCATGAAACATTCTTCATCACATGAAACATGTGATCTTCAACAGATCACATGTTAGGTCACAAAACAAGACTCAATATATTCAAAAATACTGAAATCTTATCATCTGTCTTTCCTGATTACAGCAGTATGAAACTAGAAAAAAAATTTTCAAGAAAAAATCTGGAAAGAACACAAATATATAAAGTAAATAATATATTACTAAACAATGAATGGGTCAACCAAGAAATCAAAAGCAAATTTAAAAAATATGGAGACAATGAAAATGAAAATACAGTGGCCCCAAATCTTTGAGATATAGCAAAAGCTGCTCAAAGAGGGAAGTTGATAGCAATACCGGTCTACCTCAAGAAACAAGAAAAATCTTAAATAAACTACCTAACATTACAACTAAAGGAACTAAAAGTTGAATAACAAAGTCCAAAGTCAGCAGAGGTAAGGAAATAATAAAGATTAGAGCAGATATAAATGAAATAGAGTAAAACACACACATACACACACACACACACACACACACCAGAAATGATCAATGAAACCAGAGATTGGTACTTTAAAAAAAACAACAAAATTGATACATTTTAGCCAAACTCAACAAGAAAAAAGAGAAAGGACTCAAATAAATAAAACCACAAATGAAGGAGAAGACATAGCATCATCACAGAAATACAAAGGATCATGAAAAATTATATGCCAACAAATTGGACAACCTATACTAAATGGATACATTTCTAGAAATATATAACCTCCCAAAACTGAATCATAAAGAAATAAAAAATAATTGAACAAACTGATTACCAGTAATGAAGTTGGATCAATGATCAAAAAACTCCTAAAAACAGCAGTCCAGGACCAGTTGGCTTCACAGGTCAATTCTACCAAATGTTTAAGAAAAAAAAAAAAAGTTAATACCTATTCTTCTCAAGCTACTCCAAAAAAAAAAAAAAAAGAAAAGGAAGTGAAACTTCCAAATTCATTCTATCAGGACAAATTACTCTGATACCAAAACCAGATACTAAAAAAAAAAAAAAAAAAAGAAAGAAAGAAAAAGAAAACTATATACCAATATCTCCGATGAGCATAGATGCAAAAATTCTCAACAAAAAACTAGAAAACCAAATCGAACAATACATTTAAAAAGTCATTCACCATGATCCAGTGGAATTCATTCAAAGGATGCAAAGGTGGTTTAATATTTGCAAATCAATGTAATGCATCACAGCAACAAGAGAAAGGATAAAAATCATATGATCATCTCAATAGAAGCAGAAAAGGCATTTTACAAAGTATAACCTCTATCCATGATAAAAATTGTCAATAAAGTAGATTTATAGCGAACATACTCAACATAATTAAAGCCATACATGAAAAATCTACAGCTAACATCATTTTCAATGGTGAAAAAAATGAAATTTTTCCTCTAAGATCAGGAACAATACAAGGAATGCCCAGTCTCATCACTTTTATTCAACGCAGTACTAGATATTCTAGTGCAGCAAAAGGATAAGAGGAAATAAATAAAAGGCATCTAAATTGATAGGAAGAAGTAAAACTTTCACTATTTGTGTATGATATAATGCTATATATAGAAAACCCTTAAGACTCTACACACACACACACACACACACACACACACACAAAACCTAATAGAACTGATAAATGAATTCAATGAAATCACAGGATACAAAATTAATATTCATAAATCCATTGCATTTCTATACAGTAAAAACGAAGTATTGGAAAGAGAAATTAAGAAAACAATCTCAATTACAATTGCACCAAAAGGAATAAAATACCTAGTAATAAACTTAAGAAGGTAAAAAATCAATATAGATTTGAAAACTATATAGATCTGAAAACTATAAAACACTGATGAAAGAAATTAAAGAGGACACAAATGGAAAGATATTCCATTCTCATGGATTGGAAGAACCAATATTATTAAATTATCTATACTACCTAAAGCAATCTAAGATTTAATGTAATCCCTATCAGAATACCAACAATATTCTTCACCAAGCTACAAAAAAAATACTATTACAATTTTATGGAAACACGAAGGACCCCAAATTGCCAAAGCAATCCCGAGAAAGAAGAACAAAGTTGGACATATTACAATCCCAGATCTCAAGATATACTGCAAAGCTATAGTAATCAGAACAGTATGGTACCATCAGAAAAATAGACCCATTGATCAATGGAACAGAATAAAGAGGACAGAAATAGCCTATGCTTCTACAGTCAATTAATCTATGACAAAGGAAGGAAGAATATACAATGGGGAAAAAACCATCTCTTCACTAAAAGGTCCTGGGAAAACTGGACAGCTACATGCAAAAGAATGAAATTGGACCACTTTCTTACACTGTATAGAAAAATAAACTCAAGGGGTGCCTGGGTGGCGCAGTCGGTTGAGCGTCCGACTTCAGCCAGGTCACGATCTCGCGGTCCGTGAGTTCGAGCCCCGCGTCAGGCTCTGGGCTGATGGCTCAGAGCCTGGAGCCTGTTTCCGATTCTGTGTCTCCCTCTCTCTCTGCCCCTCCCCCGTTCATGCTCTGTCTCTCTCTGTCCCAAAAATAAATAAACGTTGAAAAAAAAAATTTAAAAAAAAAAAAAAAAAAAAGAAAAATAAACTCAAAATGATTTAAAGGCCTAACTATGAGGCACAAAATCATAAAAATCCTAGAAGAAAACCTATGCAGTATTTTATTTGACTTTGGCTATGAAAATGCTTTCCTAGATTGTCTTCTCAGCCAAGAGAAACAAAAACAAATTTAAACTATTGGGACTACACCAAAATAAAAAGCTTTTGCACAGCAAAGAAAACCATCAACAATACCACAAGGCAACCTATTGAATAGGAGAATATATTTGCAAATAATACATCTAATGAGGGGTTAATATCCAAAATGTATAAAGAACTTATACAACCTAACACGCAATAAAAACAAATAATCTAATTAAAAATGGGCAGAAGACTTGAATGAAATTTTTCCAAAGACAACATACAAATAGCCAACAGACACATGGAAAGTTGGGCAACATCACTAATTATAAGGGAAGTGCAAAACAAAATCATTATTAGGTATCATGTAACACTTGTCAGAATGGCTAGAATAAAAAAGATAAGAAATAACAAGTGCTGGTGAGAATGTGGAGAAATAGGAACTCCCTCATATATTGTTGAAAAACAAATTGGTACAGCCACTGTGGAAAATAGTATAGAGGTTCCTTAAAAAATTCAAAATATAATTATCATATGATACACTAATTCCACTATTGGGTATTTACCCACAGAAAATGAAAACACTAATTCAAGAAGATATATGCATCCCTATGTTTGTTGAAGCAGTATTTACAATAGTCAAGATGTGAAAGCAACCTAAGTGTCCATTAATAGATGAATGGATAAAAAAAGATGTGATACACACACACACACACACACACACACACACACGCACACTGGAATATTACTCAGCCTTAAAAAAGGGGTCTTGTCATATGCAACAATGTGGGTGGACCTAGCGGGCATAAATGAAGTAAGTCAGAGAGAGAAAGCCAAATACCATATGATTTCTTTCATATTTAGAATTAAAGAAACAACACAAAGGAACAAACAAAGAAAAAAAGAGAGACAAACAAAAAACACTCTTAAATACAGAGAATAACCTGTGATTTTAGAGAGGAGGTGGGTGGAAGTTTGGTTGAAACAGACAAAGGGGATTGAGAGCACACTTATGGTAATGAGCACTGAGTAATGTAGAGAAATGTTGAATCACTATATTAGACACCTAAAACTATATAACACTGTATGTCAACTATACTTCAGTAAAGAAAAAAACTTAGTTTTAAAAATATGAATGAAGACATTAATCTACAAATTCAGTTAGATCAGTGACTTTGAACTGGATAAAAACAAAGAATACCATTCCTAAGAATTTCATAATCCCTTTGCTCCAAAAATAATAAAATTTTAAAAGTAAACAGAGAAAAAATATCATAGATATTAAGGGAACAACACAATCAAGACAATGGGGAAAAACATCTTTAAAGTTAAGGGGTGGGAGTGGTAATAACTGCCAACTCAGAATTCTATATTCAGCAAAAAAACTCCAAGATAAAAATGTATTATCTACCATCATATAATAAAGCACTCCCAAACTTAGCAGTTTCAAACAACACAGATTTTTATTTGTAGATACTGCGGGTCAGAAATTTGGGCACAGTTTAACTGGGTCTTCTGATCCAGTGTCTCTCATATGCTCCGTTCTTTTAAAGCTCAGCTAGGAAAGGATCTGCTTTAAAACTAACTCACATGATTTAGGGCAATATTTTTGGCTGCTGAATTGAGGGCCTCAGTTAAGCACTGATTGATGGCTAGAAGTTGGCCTCAGTTCTTTACCACACGGGCTTTTCCAACATAGTTTGCCTCACCAAAACTAGAAAGAAAGGGAGTGTGCTAGCGTGACAAAAGTCACAATCTTTGTAATCTAATTATGCAAGTGATACTCCATCATGGGCTCTGTATTCTTTCGGTTAGAAGCAAATCACTAAATCCTTCTTACACTCAAGGAGATGGGATTGCACAAGGGTGTGAAAACCAGGGGAGGATCAGTAGGGCCATCTAAAAAGTCTGTCTACCAAAGAGATAAAAAGGAATACTTTGTCAGAAAAAAAATAAAATTATTTATATTAAATGAAATTAAAACATTAGACATATCTCATGAACTACAGATAAAACGATATAAAAGGGACTTTAAAATAAATATGATATAAATATTTCAAAATATGAGAGAAGAAATAAAGACCAGAGCAGAATCTTCTGAGAGTAACTACCTATTTTCTGAATATTTGCACCGAGTATTATTTTTGACACCTTATGTAAATTACCTATCTTAACAAAATATAGTTAGTGGTTGATTTAAATATGAAGACACAAAGTCTATATAAGAATAATGATGTAAATTCTATATTAAATTGAATGAGTCAAAGTTAGAATGAATACCATCTGAAATTACGTATCTTACAGTAATGTTAAAAGTAAAGGAACCAGGGGCGCCTGGGTGGCTCAGCTGGTTAAGCATCAGACTCTTGATTTAGGCTCAGGTCATGATCTTACAGTTTGTGGGATCAAGCCCCCTGCCGGGCTCTACTCTGATGGGAATGAGCCTACTTGGGATTTTCTCTCTCCCTCTCTCTCAACCTCTCCCTGGCTCATGCTGTTTCTCTCTCTCTTTCTCTCTCCCTCTCTCTCTCTCCCTCTCTCTCCAATATATAAACACACATTTAAAGAAAAGAAAAGAAAGGGAAAAAGAAAAAGAAAAGGAACCAGAAAAGCAAAGCTGAAGGTATCACAATTCTGAACATCAGGTTATATTACAAAGCTGTGGTAATCAAAACAGTATGGTAGTTGCACAGAAATAGACACATAGATCAATGAAAGAGAATAGAAAATTCAGAAATAAGCCTACAATTAATCTTCAATAAACCTAGAAAGAATGTCCAATGGGAAAAGGACAGTCTCTTCAACAAATGATGTCGGAAAAATGGACAGCATTATGCAGAAGAATGAAAATGGACCACTTTCTTATACCATATACAAAAGTAAATTCAAAATGGATGAAAGAGACCATACAAATCCTAGAAGAGAACACAGGCAGTAACTTCTTTGACAATGGCCATAGCAACTTCTTTCTAGATATGTCTCCTGAGGCAAAAGCAAAAATAAACTATTGGGACAATATCAAGATGAAAAGTGAAGGAAACAATCAACAAAACTTGAAAGGAAATCTTCAGGATGGGAGAAGATATTTACAAATGTCATATCCATTGAGTCACCAGTACCTAAAATATTTAAAGAACTGATAGAACTCAACACCCCCAAAATAAGTAATCCAACTTAAAAATGGACTAATGACATGAACGGATATTTCTCCAAAGAAGACATACAGATGGCCAACAGATACATGAAAAGATGCTCAAGAATCACTGATCATAGGAAAATGCAAATCAAAACTACAGTGCGACATCACCTTACACCTGTCAGATAGGCCAAAATCAACAGCACAAGAAGCAACAGGTATTGGTGAGGATATGGAGAAAAAGAAACCTTCATGCACTGTTGGTGGGAACCCAAACTGGTGTAGCCACTGTGGGAAACGGTTTGGAGGTTCTTCAAAAAGTTAAAAATAGAACTACCTTATGATCCAATAATTTCACTAGTGGGTGTTTAACCAAAGAATAGAATAACACTAATTCAAAGGGATTTATGCACCTGTATGTTTATAGTAGCATTATTTAAAATAGCCAAACTAGGGACTAGCCTGGGTGGCTCAGTCGGTTGAGCCTCCGACTTCAGCTCAGGTCACGATCTCCCGGTCCGTGAGTTCGAGCCCCGCGACGGGCTCTGGGCTGATGGCTCAGAGCCTGGGGCCTGCTTCGGATTCTGTGTCTCCCTCTCTCTCTGCCCCTCCCCCATTCATGCTCTGTCTCTCTCTGTCTCAAAAATAAATAAACGTTAAAAAAATAAAAAATAAATAAATAAAATAGCCAAACTATGGAATCAGCCTAAGTTTCCATTGATAGATGAATGGATAAGGATCTGGTGTACGTACACACACACACACACACACACACACACACACCACAAGAGTATTATTCATGCATAAGATAGAATGAAATATTACTATTTGCAGTGACATAGATGGAGCCAGAGAATGTAACATGAAGCAAAATAAGTTAGAGTAAGACAAATCCACATAACTTCACTTATATGTAGAATTTAAGAAACAAAACAAATAAGAAACGGGAAAACAAGAGGGAGGGAGGGAGAGAACAAATCACAAAACAGACTTTTTTTTTTTAACATTTATTTATTTTTGAGACAGAGAGCATGAACAGGGGAGAGTCAGAGAAAGTGGGAGACACAGAATCTGAAACAGGCTGTCAGCACAGAGCCCAACGCGGGGCTCGACCCCATGGACCGGGAGATCATGACCTGAGCTGAAGTCAGACGCTTAGCCGACTGAGGCACCCAGGCGCCCCTATAGACTCTTAATTGTAGAGAACAAACTGATGGTTGCCGGGGGGGGCAGGTGAGTGGGAGATGGGTTAAATAGGTGATTAAGGACTGTCCTTCTTGTGATGTGCACAGGGTGATATATGGAAGTGTTTAATTACTATATGGTACACATGAAATCAGTATAATGCCATGTTAACTAATTGGCATTAAAATAAAAACTTTTTAAGAAAGGAACCAAAAAGTTACATGTACTCATGAAATGAAAGGTAAAATAGAAATAATTTTTTAACATACAGCTCAACAATTTTTGGAATCAATTGACCCGGAAGAAGTTGCCAAGCAGTTAGTAATGGATTTAATTATTCATCAAGTGAATACATGTAGATGAGGTTTGAATGTGCATATGGAAAATGAAAGATAATAGCAGTTTAATGAATGAATGCTTAGCGTTTATCTCATATTCTGCTGCCTCAGGAAATAACTTTGTTTTTTTTTTTAATAACCAAAAGACATTTTGAGTCAATAGCAATTACCCTTGCCCTTTTAATACTAATTCATATGGATTTGTCCAATTAACACCGTACTCCATTTGCCATTTAACTATTCATTTATTGATTCAACAAATATTTATTAAGTATCAGGCACTATTTTTAATCATTTTTTTCTAGATACTAGTATTAAGTTTACATCCATCTCATGATGAGTCCAAATCCCATCTTGTGCACCATTAAGAAGAGAAATAAAAAAAGATACTTAAACAGATAAAAAGTATACTCTGTGTGTTATATCCATATTTGTGCTTCAGTATTTTTCATTCCAAAATGAAGAGCACTACTTTAGTTCCATATTTTTGGAGCTCAGTATCCAGATAAATCTAAAGTGAAATTCATAGATTAGGTATGTCTGATGAACTGCTGGGTTCAACCCATCCATAAATTCACATATTGTCTAGCATTAATGTTAAGAGTCTTTAAAAATATTGGCTTATGCACAGATGCCTGCAAAAAGGAACATCTATTTCTGTTTCTGGCCAACTTAACTAAGCCTGAGCCTTAAAGAGATTGAGTCTGCAGTCAGTGGCTTCCGAGGGTGCGCACAGAAGGTATTTTTAAAGATACGGGTACAGAAATAGCTTTGGTCCCAAGCAGACACAGGGAGACACAGAATAAGGCAGGAGAACTGTCACGTGGCTTGCTTGGTCAGCTGGAATAGCCTTAGCAAACCTCCACAAAGGGAGAAGGAAAGAACAGAAATGGCATGAAATTGAGGAAGAGGATTACATATGGACAATGGGAATCACTCCTAGAGAGTACTTCACAAAATAAGCCGCTTATATTTTGAAGCCTAGACATACTTTATTAGCAAGACGATTTTTAAAAATTCCTAGAAACATTGTTACCGTACTCAATGAGGCAGGGAAACTGAAGGACTCCATAAAAAGCTGCCTTATCCTCCTTTTCTTGCTTCTCTTCTTGCTAGGACTGGCACCTCTACTTTACACATGTTCAAATAGTGTGTGTCCTACCTTTAACGGACATGGAGTTATTTCTTTAAAACAGATAACACCTAAGGAAGGATCAGGTAAGAAAGACTGGATGAAGTCATCATACGTGTTCCAGACCACTGGCTCCAAGGAGTAATATCTGGGCTCCTTTGTTCTAACTGGTTCCTGGATGCCTGAGAGGACACATATACAAGACCACAATTCTCAATAAACACCCAGACTCCAGGCAAAACTGAGACTCTCCCTCCTTTCTTTTCTGAGTCTCCCAGACACCCTGTACCTGGATTCTCTACATCCTCAATAAACTCTGCTTTCACCTTCTGCTGCCTCGTGTCTGATTTCTATCCTGCATGCAGCCAGGAACCCTCTTGGCTGGTCCTGCAGGACCCTCTATGGGTCCTCAGACCTGGCTTGCCTGCATCACAAAGACCCCATATACATTCTGTAGCTGGGATTAACATGGATATAGAAAAATACTATGCAGAACAGCAGGTGGGTTAAAGTGACACAAGAATGGAAGGAAGGAATCTAATGAGGAGGCAACTGAAAAAAAATCCACATAGGATGCCTCGGATTTGAACAACATTATTTCAGTAGATGCAGAGAGAATGAGCCTGGAGGGATATGGAGAAAGTAGAAAATCAGGGATTTGGTTAGATTATTTGGAGTTTGAGGAGCAGGGAGTTATTCTAACAATGTTTTGTTTTGGATAACTGAGTAAGAGGTAAGGTCAATATAGGAAATTCAGAAAAAGAATTTCAGGCTGAGTAATTATATTTCAAGCATCTGGGAGTCATGCAGATGTTCTACAGGAGATTAGAACCACTATCTGTAGCATGGAAGAAAGCAGTCTACACTAAAGATACAAGTTTGGGGAATCACTATCAGAAGCCATGTATATAAATATGGTCACCACTAAGGTATAAAGAGAGTAGAAGGCTATGTGTAAAATTCTAAAGGCTAGTCATACAGTAGTGATAGAGTGCACAGGAAAGAAACCATTAGGAAACTAAGAAGAAATGGCTAGAAATTTAGAATATTATAAGATGATATCATGGAAGCCAAAATACCTTCAAGAAATGTAGTATGGTTAATAGTGGTGAATGTCTCTTATAAGGGTAAGGTCAGAAAAGATGCTACCATTATTAGTGAGAATCATTTCAGGCTGTGACAGAAGAGGGATCTAAAGAGTTAATGGCAGCGAAAGTCTTAGAGCAAATATAAAAATATAGACAACTCAAAACATGATGGTGAATCAGAGGGGAAAGAAGACTAAGAGATTTTCTAATGTTAATAATAGCTATTTATATTTATGTTTGTAAGAAATATATAGCTATATATTTACAAATATATATAGTTACATATATTTATATATTTATTATATGCATATTTACATTGTATTTGTACATATATCATATAGTTATATATTTATAATATATATTTATATTGTATTTGTATATATATTACATATTTATATTGTATTTGTATATATATTACATATATATTTATATTTATATCTGTAAGAAATGCATATGTACTCATTCAACCCATATAAGGAATAACAAATAACTAAGAAATAGAGTTTCATTAATTTTTTAAGCCCCTACTCAATATTTGCTCACTTAAAATGAAAGTGAGAGAAATTTAGTATCTTCATCTGAAAGGAAGAAATAACTTAACATTCTCTAAGGTTTTATGAATCCTCAAAAAAACATCACTAAAGTCCATGATGCTTTTTTTTTTTTTTTTAATTTTTTTTTTTTTCAACGTTTATTTATTTTTGGGACAGAGAGAGAGCATGAATGGGGGAGGGGCAGAGAGAGAGGGAGACACAATCGGAAACAGGCTCCAGGCTCTGAGCCATCAGCCCAGAGCCTGACGCGGGGCTCGAACTCACGGACCGTGAGATCGTGACCTGGCTGAAGTCGGACGCTTAACCGACTGCGCCACCCAGGCGCCCCCATGATGCTTTTTATGTTAAGTACATTCATTTTTTTTCTAGTCACCTGAGCAGAATAAAGTCATGCATGATGCCTAGCCACTTTTTATATTTAAGAGCTCAGTTTAAAGATCACCGTAAGAGAAAGAATTTCACTGACCTTCCATATAAAATGAGCAGTCTTGAAAACATGCACCCAATCTGTAATTTAATATGTTATTTCGTTTTCTTTTTATTTGTCACCTTATCCCCTGAAACCTGTAAAAAGGCAAGGACTGGGTCTGCCATATTCTTGAGTTTATAATGAGAAAGCAACCATAGCAGTATTCCTGGCACAAAATAAGGTTTTCTGAGGAAAGTATGAGTGAATAAATGAATAGATGGATAAATGAGTGAGTCAACTACAATGACAAAGTTTAAAAATAAAGTTCTGAGAATTATAATTTGGAAAAAAAAAGTCATGCTATTTCCTTAGGTGAAAGATAAGCAGAGAAATATCTGGGAAGTTCTAATAATTCTTTAAAAACGAAAGAACAGAAAATTGAACTATGGACTATCAACACAAATTGGATACCTATAATTTCTTAACATTAAAACACCACTAACCTAATAATCCTTCACAAAATTATTTGGCATGAGTTTACCTTAGTTCAAATCTATATTGCTTGAACATGTGTATTATAGGGAAAAAGAATGCGACATTATTTATCAATAAAGCAAAAGTGACCAAAGGTGTGTGAAAAAAACCACAATATTCTAACATGACCAACTGCTTAATAATTTACATTTTAATGTACTTCTTATAATTAGTTATTTTTAATAATTATAAATCTTTTGGTTACCTTTGTTGAGCAAGGGATCACTAACTTATCAGAATGAGAAAACTTTCCATGTGTGGTTTTCAACACGCATCACAGACTAGAGGGAATTAAGTGTAGAAAAAAGTAAATGTCTAACCACAAATATGTATAGAGAAAAATCACAGCAAAAGACAAAAGAACTTTCAATGCAGCATAAATATCTTAATGAGATCAGCTTGAGTTGAAAATTTTACATAGGATTAGCTCTTAGAGAACATAATTTAGAAAACTATTATTATAGTTACTGTTTCATTTTCCTCCATGGATAGGGAGAGTAGCTATACATCACATCAATAAACTTTCCATGTGCTTATTCACTTCAGGTGATTCTGCCACTAATTCAATTATCCAAGGTAGAATAGCAAAAACGTATTTCAGGAAAAATAGGCAAATAATTGGCTATCATGGAAAAACTAGTTCTTGTAGATGTTGCTCGCCACCAAGACGTCAAATATTTAAGATTGTTTGCCAATCAGGGGCTTTTTTATTTCTAGTTTTCAATAAGACAGTAAAATAAATTTTTAAATCATTTTTACATTTTAAGAAGGATTGGTAGGGCCTAATAGGCTAATTTCAACACAAAGCTGTTTGGTTTTTGGCTATAATTGTGTAAAATTCCATAGGGTCGCCTACTGATGGATATTGGTATTGGTAGGCTAAACCAAAGCTTCTAAAATGTGACAGATGGTAGTTAAAAGACTGAAATGTGTGAAAAGCTTGAGAAGGACCTTGGCAAAAAAGGTGGCTCATGAAAATATGCCATATAATTTTTTAAAATATGCCATTATGCCACATAATTTTTTAAAATAATGAGTATCAACATCACATACAGAAAATACTATTATAGCTACCTTTAGAATTTTGTGAAATAATATTTTAAATACATAATTATAGAAAATGAGAGAAGTGACCCTAATAACTGCTAACTTACTGTAAGTCTCTGTATTCAACTTGAAACTACTTATGGGTAAAGAGTCTCTCTTCCTTTGCACATTATGAGGGAGAATGCTCCAGATTTCAGTTCTTGTTCCCTTTTTCATAAAACTATTTAAATATCCTAGAGATTTCCTAGCATCCCTTTCACATCAAGATGAAGCATTGCATTTTTCACATTATGTTCCTCAAATTTTTATCCGTAAAACACCGCCACTATAATTTGTCCATTCATTAAGTAATTCATTATTCAGCAAGTTTAAAGTTCTTCAAATTATGGGAATAGCATTTTTAATATTAAATATGAGTTCAATGATGGGAAAGTTATTATAGCATTCCCTTGGTTAGAGCAATGATGAAAAAATACCTGAAATGTATAATGTCTTGATCACAACATAAGTGGGTAATAGGACTGCGAAGATGTCTCTAACAGGATTGTGAAGATGTCTTTAGGTCAGCCCCTCTTTGTTTTTGAGGGATATAGATCAATGGAGAATCTGCGTCTGTGGCATCAGCCAATCTCACTGGAGACAATCTCCACTCCAGCCAGCCAGAGAGTAAAGGAGCGGGGAGAGTGAAGGAGTTTGGAAGGTGTGGACAACACTGTTGTTCACATTTCTTTGTATATAATTCATTCAACCCTGTGAGCATGTCTGTACTATAGTCAAGAGAGGACTGGCAATTTTAGTTTTTTAACTCCAGTGCTTCAGTGATTACTCTCTTTTCAGGAAGGAACGGAGCACAAGGCTTTTGGCAGACAGCTAATGAACTGCTCCCAAAATATAAATAAATATAGTTTTAAAATATTTAAAATATTTTATTTATATATTTTGTTTCAATAATTGAGTGATATATTTCAGGCACACTTAAATCCATTCTTAAATAGCTCCTTGATCTCATTCCTTGTCTTTAATCCCCAAAGGCAACCAATCTCATGAAGGGATTATATGAAGTGCTCGTGGATTAAAAAAAAATTAGTATGTGGAAGACTGCTGTGTATTATTGAAAAACACATTCAAAATACCATATTGAAAAGAGAAATATAGCCTTATTTCTTTGCTTACTTGACTTATGAAACTATGTGCTAAACCGCTAGTTGATTGTTTTTTTAATAGTGAGCCTGGGTTATTGAATTACCACATAGCCATCTGCCAATGACACACGCCTGTTTTCAAAACTTGTTTGAATGAGAAACAAACTGTTCTTGTGCCTAAGCTATTACATAGTTTTCTCTATCAGTTTAGCCTACATTAACTAATTCAAACTAGAAGTGACTTATTGGGCATGTGAAGCCTTAAATGTCATAATTATTGCTACTTTGGGCTACAACATATATACCTACTTATTCTCTACAAATGTGTTTGAGAGTTTCACTTGCCCTAAAACCTCAACATACATTTCATTATATAACTCTTGGCAACTTTGGTTTGTTTTTCATAGATTCATGTATTACCTGTTCAAATAAATAAGCCCAATTAAAAACAAATATAAAACAATATTAAGAGTTACTAGGCAAAGGAAAGGAGAAACTCTTTAGACTCTACAAACTAGAAGAGTTTTCAAAAGAGAAAAATATCTGGCAACATCAATAAAAGGAGATAAAGCATCATGGTGGTCATTGTTTGGCTATCCCAAGCCCTTTTCCTATTGCTAATGAATTTTAATTAAAAATTAGCTGAGTAGTGCCTCCTGAACATCTTCTAACTTCCTAATAAAAACAGGTAAATTCAGTTGGCAGATCGCTTTTCCTACCCTGGCTAAGTACACAGACATATAGCATCTGAAGCCACAACAATCATTCTGAGATTTTGTTTTAAGAAGCATGAGGGAGGCGCCTGGATGGCGCAGTTGGTTAAGCGTCCGACTTCAGCCAGGTCACGATCTCGCGGTCCGTGAGTTCGAGCCCCGCGTCAGGCTCTGGGCTGATGGCTCAGAGCCTGGAGCCTGTTTCCGATTCTGTGTCTCCCTCTCTCTCTGCCCCTCCCCCGTTCATGATCTGTCTCTCTCTGTCCCAAAAATGAATAAACGTTGAAAAAAAAAATTAAAAAAAAAAAAAAAAAAAGAAGCATGAGGACAAATGCAAGCTTTTAAGACTGATGGAACAGAAACAAACAAAAACAGCCAGAAGTGGTATTTGTGTAGTTACATTAGCACTGAAATACCTATTTCCAGACTATACCGCTCATTACAACACTGGCTTTTCTCAGTTTTTACTATTCGTCAGTGACAATGCCAATGTGCATATTGATAAGAATTTGTTGTGCTAATACACATTTTCCAGATAAATAGTGAAGGGTATTTTTTTAAACTTTATATTTTTTAAAATTTACATCCAAATTAGCATATAGTGAGGCAATGATTTCAAGAGTAGATTCCTTAATGCCCCTTATCCATTTAGCCCATCCCCCCTCCCACAACCCCTCCAGCAACCCTCAGTTTGTTCTCCATATTTATGAGTCTCTTTTGTTTTGTCCCCCTCCCTGTTTTTATATTATTTTTGTTTCCCTTCCCTTACATTCATCTGTTTTCTCTCTTAAAGTCCTCATATGAGTGAAGTCATATGATTTTTGTCTTTCTCTGACTAATTTCACTTAGCATAATACCCTCCAGTTCCATCCACGTAGTTGCGAATGGCAAGATTTCTTTTTGATTGCCAAGTAATACTCCATTGTATATATATATACCACTTCTTCTTTATCCATTCATCCATCGATGGACATTTGGGCTCTTTCCATACTTTGGCTATTGTTGATAGTGCTGCTATAAACAAGGGGGTGCATGTGTCCCTTCTAAACAGCACACCTGTATCGCGTGGATGAATGCCTAGTAGTGCAATTGCTGGGTCATAGAGTAGTTCTATTTTTAGTTTTTTGAGGAACCTCCATACTATTTTCCAGAGTGGCTGCACCAGCTTGCATTACCACCAACAATGCAAAAGAGATCCTCTTTCTCCGCATCCTTGCCACTATCTGTTGTCGCCTGAGTTGTTAACACCTGTTATCCGTTCTGACAGGTGTAAGGTGGTATCTCATTGTGGTTTTGATTTGTATTTCCCTGATGATGAGTGATGTTGAGCATCTTTTCGTGTGTCAGTTGGCCATTGGATGTCTTCTTTGGAAAAGTGTCTATTCATGTCTTTTAGCGAAGGGCATTTTTGTAAATGTTGACTGGGCATTCAATTTTCTTGTTCTAGAAAAACATCTTTAGACATTCTGGTATGTATCTGGGATTTGAGTTATCATTTATATGCATCACAAATGTCTTCTCTGAATATGAGACTTGCTAATTAACTTTTGTAAAAAAAATGCTTTCTTTATATGCAAACAAGTTTTTCATTATGAATATAATAAAATTGATCAGTCTTGAAATCTTTGATTGGAAATTTTATTTTCTTACTTATGATTATCTTCCCTACTCCAGTATCATGTAGATATTATCTTGTAAGCCCTTCAAGGTGTTTTTAAATTTTGACTTTCATCATGAGGCTTTTATAATGTATAATATATAGCATGCATTTCATATAACGTATAATAAAATATAAATGGAAAATTTCTGTCTACGGTGAGAGTCAGGATTTTGTTTTCTTCAGTGTGGACTACAAAGCATCCTGAATATTATATTGAACATATTAGACATTATATTGACTAATATATTGAATAAATGGTATTTAATACCCTTCATTTAGTTTGTTGCTTCTCTGTTGATATATAGTGTATCTGCTTTACCGATTTGAAGTTCTATTATTAAGTAAATAAATATTCAGAATTTTTATTTATTTTTTTAATGAAATGATACATTGCTCATTAGGAAATGACCTTAATTAACCTTTCAAATTTAGTGGCTTTGAATTCTACTTTATCTGATATCTGATATTAATATAACCATTATTTTTACATGATATATGTTAATATATCATTTTCCTTTTCATGGTTTTCCATTTAAAATATATAAGTCATATAGAATCTGCCTTTTTTTTTTTTTTACAACAATCTCTGCCTTTTAATTGGGATGTTTAAACTATCCAATGTGATACTATTTAATGTGACTACTTACATGGTTAGTTTAAGTCAATTATCTTATTGCTTGCTATTTGCACCATCTGTTCTTTGTTCTCTTTTTTCATTTTTCTGCTATTTTGCAATAAATTAGGAACATTTAATGCTTAAGCTCTTCTTTTTTTTGGCTTATTACAACTTTATGATTAGTTATTTTAGTAGGTACTCTAATGTTTACAATATCCACCTTTATCTCATGACAATTTACCTTCAAGTGTTATTATATCACTTCATATATACTATAAAAATCTTATAATACCATGTACCAGAAATGGTGAAGTTATTGACCTCTGAAAGTTTACTCCTATATAAAAATAACAAGAACACTAGGCAAAAAATTGTGAAAATATAATATCAAAATTCTAGAAGTTTACCACAGGCTTAGAACAAATTGGAAACTGACTATCAAGAAAAAAAAAGCGCTGAAATTTAGTAATAACAGTGAGATTTGTGTCCATTTGGCTTCTTCTTACTTCCTTCAACCTCTGTCAAACTTCTCAGTAGATTTGAAAATAAACCACCTTGCATTCGTGATGAAAACCACCAGCCTAGGAACCTCTAGAGAGGACAAAATAGGTTTGGAGCTGTCCCCAAACATTTCCAGAGAACAGCCTTTTATTATTATTATTTTTTTGAACTACCTAGCAGTTCCCTACAGAGATCATCTTTATTTGACCTGACCCAGAGCTTGCTTGTGAAGACAGCCTTTTCCCTAATGGGAGGAAGGGTGTCAAAAACAGTGACAATTGCTTGATTTCACAGCTACCTAAAGTGGTGATAAGAACTGAGCAAACAAGAAGCTGACCAAAACAAACAAACAGCCTGAAAGGAAAACCTGGGGAATAAAATGAACTCAAAAAGTTCTCGGACTACATTGGGATGAAATAATTCAATAACAGAGGACAAGGGAAATTTATAAATACATAGGAATTAGACATTGCATTCCTAAATAACCAAAGAGTCAAAGAAGAAATCAAAATACAAATTAGAGAGTAGAGTGAGATTAAGAAAAATAAGAACACATTAATGCATACTATAAAACATACAGTAAAAACAGTGTTCAGAGGCAAATTTATAGATGTCAATACCTATATTAAAAATGACTAATCTAGGGGCGCCTGGGTGGCACAGTTGGTTAAGCGTCGGACTTCAGCCAGGTCACGATCTCACGGTCCGTGAGTTCGAGCCCCGCGTAGGGCCCTGGGCTGATGGCTCAGAGCCTGGAGCCTGTTTCTGATTCTGTGTCTCCCTCTCTCTCTGCCCCTCCCCCGTTCATGCTCTGTCTCTCTCTGTCCCAAAAATAAATAAACCTTGAAAAAAAAATGAGAAAAAAAAATGACTAATCTAAACTTTAATCACTAACCTAAACTTTGAGACTAGAAAAAGAACATAAAGCAACCAGAAGGAAGGAAATAATAAAGATTAGAGCAGAAATAAATGAAATATATATTAGAAAACCAATAGAGAAAATGAATAAAACCAAAAGTTGGTTCTTTGGGAAAAAAATTGATAAATATAAAAAAAAACCTCAAATTACTAAAATAAGGAAAGGGGAATTAACCACTTGTAGAGATAAAAGTGATTAAGGGAAAACTATGAACAATTTTATGTCAACACATTAGATAACCTAGATGAAATGGACAAAACTCCTAGAAAGATACAAACTACCCAACTTATTCAAGACAACCTACACATCTGAACAGACCTATAACAAGTAGAATGGGAATTAGTAATACAGTAACTACCCGCAAAAAAACCCAAGCCCCAAGAGCTTAACTGATTAATTTTACAAAGTGTTTAAAGAATCAACACCAGTCCTTTACACATTTTTTTCCAAAAATACATTCCCCATACATTCTATGAGGCCAGAATAACCCTGATACCGAAAGCAGGCAAAATCCATACAAGAAGATAAAACTGTAGAATAATATCTCTTATAACTATAGTCACAAATATTGTCTAGAAAATGCTAGCAAAACAAATCAGGTAATATAAAAAAGATCTTATACCACAGCCAAGTGTGACTTATTGCACAAATACAAGGCTGAATCAACATGTGAAAACCACCATATGATCATATCAATAGCCACAGAAAAAGCACTTGACAAAATCTAACACCAGTTTTAACTAGTGTCATTTTCCCGTCTGAAGGATTCAACAGTTCTTGGAGTGAAGGTCTGTGGGTCATAAATCTTTTCAGTTTTATTATGATCCAAAATGTTTTCAAGCTACATTTTTAAAATATAATTTTGTTGCTTAAGAATTCTAGGTTGATGGTTTTCTTCCCAATACTTAAAGATGTTTCTTCACTGTTCACTCATGTAGACTATGTGCTTGAAATTTCTGTTGCCATTCCTATATTTGCTCCCCTCTATGTAATGTATTTTTGTATTTCTGGCTTATTTATTAGACTTCCTTTTTTTTTTTTTTTTTTTTTTTTTTTTTTACTGCAATTGTTCAAGTAATTCAAGAATTAGAATGTGGCCTGGTATAATTCCTTCATTTTTGTTTGCATGGGATTCATTAAAATTATTGGATCTATCAGTTTATCATTTTTATCAAAATTGAAGATATTTTCCCATGATTTTATCATGCTTTTTTTCTATCCCTTTTTTTTTTCCAGTTTGAGCACTCTGATTACTGCTTATTTGTCTGCTTAATGTTGTCCCAGATTTTATTTATGCTTTTTACCATAAAATGATACTATTTAGTTCATAAGAACACAGAACATAGTAACTCCCCCATAAATAATAGTGGTGATTACATAAAGGAATGAAGAAAATCCTCATATAAATATTAAAAAGTCACAAACACAATTTCAGGGACTCTCTAATATGTTTTCTGAGTATATAATCTGATCACTATGTTGTCTGGATTTTAATATTTATAAGCTTTCAAATGTCAATGAGCATATGTCCAATCTTCAAAAATCTCTAATTTCATAATTAATAGCACACACAATGTATTGAAGAGAACATTAAAGTCAATATTCAATTTATTTAACTAGTCAGAGAATTAATTATAAAGCATTTTTTAAGTTCTTTGCCATACTTCCGCATGACTTTCATTGATTTAAAGTAGCAATTGTCTTGCTAGCAGAACACAATAACTGCACTGAGTAAAGTCTTCTACACAGTTCTATTAATTAATTAAAATGATATTTTTGTAAGGCCATATTCCAGATGGAGGCTTTCCATTTGCCTCAAAGGAAAGGTCCACATTTTTTGGGACTTCTGTGATTAAATATAAAGTAGAACATAGAATGCATTGTTCAGGGTTCTACTAAGGTTCTAGCCTTGTCACTACCAATTAAAATAAAGTTCTTCACCATGTATTAATAAAACATAAAAGATAAGAAAATGGTAATTGAAGAAAAAATTTCCCTCGTAATAAAACCTGTGACTGCTCTTTACTTCCAACCTGCTATGTTCTTTCAGACAAAACCAGCCATAAATAAAAATAACACTAATCTTGAGCACACCTAAATAATAATGAAGAAGACTTAGAATCAAGCTACATTTAAAAAAGAAAAAAAAAAGCCACTAGCGTATGCTCATCTATAATGAAAAATGTATTCTACTCTACTTTTTAAAAAATGAATACTATAGCTCTGCAAGGAAAAATATTCTTCGATATCATCTTTCTATACACACACAAATTTTCCTCCTCCAGAGCATTTGATAAATAATAGAAATTCCTTTAACCTTGAGAGCAATCTGAAAACCATAAAAAAGATAAAGCTATAAAGCTATGTCAGTAGGCACTGCCCGTTACCTGCTCAGAACTATGGCAATGATTGATGTTCAGCAGAGCTATTCTGACCCATACCCTTCAGAAAGATCTTAGTAACCTTAGCTAGTGTATTCCTTTTGACGACTTCTTGTATCAGAATGTATTCACTATGTTAATACTCATCAAGGTAGCTATTTATTTTCAGAGTATTGTTTCAGGAACTTCTCCCAAACCGTCAGTAAGGCTGTATAAAACATTCATAGTCAAGCTTTTATTGAAGACCTCACTAAATCCATGGATATAGATCTCATATATAAATATGACATTATAGCCCACTGAAGAAAACAGAGGTCCAAAGACAATGGGTGACTGCATTACAAAGCATTATAAGTTGATTTATGCCAAATTGTTTTTACTTCTTTTTTTCCTAAATTTAATTAACTCAAAATTTTCCTCTGAATGAAATAAAATTCTGTCATGTTATGTACTTAATGATATTGGATAATACTTAACACTTCTGAACTGTTAGGTGGAAGCGAATCCAGAAAGCAAATGAAATAAGAGTCCTGATTTTGGAATTTGAATGGCACTAAACTGTTATTTTTCTACAGTTTTAAGAGAAATTATTCAATAAAATGGCATGATTATTCATAACTATCAGATTTGGGGAGAGTCCTTGCTCATTATTTCAGCAGATAAAGTTTGACTTTGTTTTTCTGCCATTCTTTTGGAAGATTTTGCAAAATAGTTTTAGTTAAGGTCACTTGGAATTTGAAAATATGCTAGGTCTTACTCATTATGATAGCAGATAAAAATGAACTGTTACTTTCCATCTCTTTTATCGTTTATTTCCATGTCAATTCCTGTAATACGACTTGTAATGGTTATTTATTTCATTCATTATTCCAATTCACTTCTGGGAATCTCTTTTTTAATGATAGCAAGCCATGGCATCAAGGAAATTACCACTTCCATTCTCCTTTGGATTCTGTTTGTTAATACTCATGCTATAAGTTCTACACAGCCGAGAGCCTATAGCTTTTATCATCATTGCATATGGCCGAAAGCCAGGTAGCTGCTAAATGTCCCATTTGCCTATTCCAAGGTACACGCACAATCAGGGGCAAAACAGTGAACCAATAATTGTGACTACTTTGAACACTCATAATTACACCAATAGTTGTTCCCTACAATACTAAAAACAATCAGATTCCAAGAGTAGAAACTGCCTTTACATCTGGCCAAAAAGAATATCATTACCACTAAAAATATTGCTTACATCTGTTTCTTCTCTAAATGCATTGTGCTATTATATAGATACGAGTTTACTTTGAGTGACTGAACATAATTATTTTATATATTTCTTTTTTTTTTATTCTCCCACAATTGGGATAGTTGGGCTAGATTCAAATCATACTGCTGTCAAAGTATTTTAGAATTGTATTTTGATACTTTGGCTGAAACAAAAGAGAAATCTTTCTGGCTTTATTTTAAATCAGTTGAGAGATAAACAGCAGGACAAATTCTGCAACAATTAAGGATGAACACATTGTAAAATGAGCTGCAACCAGCCATCTGTAGGTAATAAACATTACCTCTCCTCTAGAATAATCAGCTCTTCAATTATCCACTGAAACTTGGACCTGGGTATCTTTTCTCCAACAATATGCCTGTTATTTGTCACCAAATCACCCCAGAAGTATTCTTTTATAACAAAATATGAATGTGAAAAACAGACATTAGACAAACAGAATGTCATTTCCTTTTGCAAAAAAAAAAAAAAAATATTTCTGTGCTTGGAGAGTCCTTCTGAAAAATACTCTATACCCCAAAAAAGAATCTTTTGCTACATGATTCTGAAATGAAATGGAGATGATACCCTGCTGTAAACATTAAAAATATTATTTCCTTGGTTTCAAAAGAAAGCCTTTAGATGGTAGAGTCATCAGTATTGCTATTTCCTTAATGATGACTTTGCCATCACTTTGAAATAATTATTTTGATAGGCAAGTACTCCTTCTCATCGGCACCCCACCTTAATTTGTATTCCAAGAACTGGCAAAACTAAAGGCCTGGCAATCTCATTCTGGCTTCATATTCCTGGTATTTTCAATTCCTGGTACAATTTCAAAACGGAAATTGTAACATATGGTATGCTTTGTCACACTCTTAGGTGATTTCATCTGATCTTCATATTACTTCCAATAGTCTCTTGCCATTAGCTTGTGATATTGAATACTGTGGTAGGCATGGCAATGAACTCAACACTGGAGAATGAGCAAAACTAACCCTGAATGGCATATTCTTTATCCCAAGGGAAATACAGGATAAGGTCACTGCTTTGCATATCCTTTTTTTAAGGTAGAGAAACAATCAGTTCATGATTTCTTAGAATGTGCTAACGGTAGCAAAGGCTGAAGATAAATGTGTGGAATTTAATTAAAAAAGAAGTTGATATATTTGGGTTTTGTGTTTTTGTTAAAAATTTATATTTGAATGCAGAGGTTTAAAATGATATAAAATAAGGGTGAGGATTCATTTCTTGCTTTTTCATTTCCTCAAGAATTAAGAATATTATCAACAGGATTTGAGACTGACATTCTCAGTTATGCATTAGATATATTTTAGACTTCACTTTTATCCTACAAACTGTAGGATGAGTGGAGTAAAACCTCAACTCCAGTCACATAATTGTTTGCCTTGCAATTTGTTGCTGCTCCTGATAGATTAGTTTCTTAATTTTTTTAACTTTTTTATATTATTTATTTTTGAGAGACAGAGTACGACAGAGCATGAGCGGGTGAGGGACAAAGAGTGAGGGAGACACAGAATCTGAAGCTGGCTCTAGGCTCTGAGCTGTCAGCACAGAGCCCCACATGGGGCTCGAACCCCCCAAAACCATGAGATCATGACCTGAGCCGAAGTTGGACACCCAACCGACTGAGCCACCTAGGTGCCCCCAGAGAGTTTCTTTCTTAGTATATTATTACATCCAACAAATATCTTTGAGCATCTCCTGTGAGTCAGAAAATATGTTACACATGTTAATATGGTGCTAAACCAGAAAAGACCACTTGCCACCACCATGAAGCTGATGCACAGGGAGAATCAAGACACAAATAACTACAGTCGTGACAGGTGCCATCTGAATGAAAGTACAGGGTTAACAGTATTTCAAAGGAGGAGGCCAAAACACAAATGGAATAATTTTTACCCTCAAAGCCCAATAATCCTGTCTCAAAATCAGAGAGACTCTGATCAACTATTAAAACTAAGAATAGAGTTCACCCAAGTGTTAACAATATATTATCAGTAGAAGTGATATGAACAGGCAGTTCATAGAAGAAACACTCATGGCAATAACATTGCAAAAGAAGCTCATCTAATCACTTATATTAAAATACAAATTAAAAGAATCTTGTTTGTCTGTTTACACATTTTATTAGTTTGCTGGGGCGGCAGTAACAAAGTACCATAACCTGAGGGGCTCCAATAACGGGAATCTATCATCTCAGGTCTGGATGGTGGAAGTCAAATATCAAGCGTCAGCAAGGCTAGGAAAGAGAATCTGTTCCTTGTCTCTCTCATAACTTCTGGTAATTTGCTGCAAATCCTTGGTGTTCCTTGGTATCTGTTGCATCACCACCAACTCTGCCTTCATCTTTACATGATGTTGTCCTTGTGTGTATGCCCACACCCAAACTTCTTTTTACAAGGACAGCAGTCATATTGAATTAGGAGCCCATCCTACTTTGGTATGATTTTGCCTTAACTAATCACATCTATAACACATCTATCTATTTTCAAATACAGTCACATTCTGAGGTACTGGTATTTAGGATTTCCACAAATAAACTTTGGGGGGATATAATTCAATGCAAAAAACATCTCATATTTGCAAATATCATTAAACATATGACACTTTAATAACCAATGTTGTCAAGAGTATGGAGAAGGCGTCATTCTGACATATACTGGTGGAATTCTAAACATTAGGAAATTGTATTCATGACATCATTTTGGCCAAATGTATCAAAAATTAAAAACATGCTCAGTTTCTGCTTTGGAAATTGAACTTCTAGAAATCTATCTTGTATAAATGCACGTGTGCATGAAGATTAATATGCAAATAGTAACTGAAGCAAGAAAGAAATCAAATGTCATCTTGAATTCATTTTTAAGTATTTTATATTTTGCTGGCCATTAGGAGTATTCTTATTTTTTAATTTCCTCTTCATTATTAAAAATAGAAATGCAGTTGATTTTTCTATATTGATCTTGTATTCCGTGACCATGCTACATTCACTTAGTTCCCCCTCAATATTTTTTTTGGTGATATCCTTAATGCTTTCTATAGAGAAAAATGTTAACCAAAAAATTTTTGCTTCTCTCTTTCCAATATATATTACTTTTATTTATTTGTTTACTTGCTTTACTGCACTTGTTTGAGACTTTCAGTAAAACACTACAAAAGAGAAGTGAAAGCAAACATGTTTGCTTCATCTCCAGTCCTAGAGCAAAAGCATTCCATCCTTCACCACCAAGTATGGCGTGAGCTATAGCTTCTGAATGTTTTGTTGTTGTTTAGGTTTTTGTGGATGCCCTTGAGAAAGTTTCTTCAGATTCCCAATTTGCTGAGAGTTTTAAAAATGTGTATTGGATGCTTTTTTTTACATCTTTGGAGATCATCACATTGTTTTCTTTCCCCTTCTTTATATTACTTTGCTAATTTAGTGAAAGGCATAGATTGATTTTAAAATGTAAAACCAATCTTGTCTTCGTGAGATATGCCACACTTAGTCATGCTGTGATAATTCTATCTGACGTCGTGTTTCAGTGTACTAAAATCTTGTTAAGGATTTTTGTATCAAAATTCTTAAGGGATGCTGGTTTGCAGTTTTGTACTCCTGTAGTGTCATTTTCTGAATTTGGTGTATGGGGAATGCCTGTCTTACAGGTGACTGATGATGTGTTTGGTTAGAATTGATACTGTATCTTTCTGCAATGCTGAGCAGAATTCACCAGTAAAGTTATCTGGGCCCATGGTTTTCATGTGGGAAGGTTTGTATCTACAAATCCAATTTCTTTCAGAGACATATGGCGATTCAAGTTATGTATTTCCTCTGTTGTGATTCTGTTGGTTTATAACCTTGTTATAAAGTTGGTTATAACATTTCCTCAATTTCCTTTTAATAACTGCAATAGTTCTGGTGATGTCCTTTCTATTCATGGATTAGTAATTAAAGTCTTCTCTATTATTTTTCTAAGAATCAGATAAATTTGTTCTTATTTTTTAAAATTTTATTTTAGACAGAGCGTGAGCATGTGAGCAGGGGAGGGGCACAGAGAGAGAGGAAAAAGAGAATCTTAAGCAGACCCCACACTCAGCACGGAGTCCAACACAATCCCAGGACCATGAGATTGTGACTGAGACAAAATCAAGAGTCGGATGCTCAACCGACTGAACCACCCAGGTGCCCTGAAATTTGGTTTTTATTTTTTCCAAAAACGTGATATTTTAAAATTTATTTTTATTACTTTTTCACTTCTGTTTCATCGACTTATGTTCTTAATTATTTTCTCCATTAGACTTAATTTTAGATGTAACCCACTCTTCCTTTTTCTACCTTCTTAAGGTGGACAATTACATTAATTTTACAATCTACACCCATTTATAATACTTGTGTCAAGCTATAAACTTCCCTCTAAGTACTTCTTTTTCTGCATTTTAAGTTTCATGCTTTGGGTTTTTGTTGCCTTTCAGTTAAAAATGTTTTCTAATTTCTTTTACAGTTTTTAAAATCTGAAATAGAAGTTATTTAGAAGTGGGTTAACATCCAGACATTTGAAGACTTTTACAAATATCTTTGTCATTTCTTATTTATTTTAGCTATGGTCAAAGTATATTCTTCATATCACTTCAATTCTTTTAAACTTATGGATATTTGTTTATGGCACTGTAGTGGGCTAAATAGGATCCCCTCAAAATGTGTATCTACCCAGAACCTCAAAATATGACCACTTATTGAAATAATGTCTTTGCATCCAAATCACAGAAAATTAAATACAGTGCAGTCATGTCTCAAACCCTGCCAGCAAAGACCACGCAGAGAGTCTACATTTTCACTATGACCAAGCTGTAACAAATTGCCTTAACCCTCTTGGTCATATCAGAAATATGTGATTTGGCTGAAGTAGAGGAATTACCTGAAAACTGCCTTGATGGCTTCCGTTCCCCAGTCCTTTGGCTAGAAGATCAGAATTTTCCTGGGTATTTTTTTTAACCTGTGCTTGTTGGCATTTTTGGGTTGCCAATAAATGAAATAAAATACGCAGTGAATGGGTCCGATGACAAAATGGGAAGGACAGAAAAAAGAATAGGTGAACTTAGAAATTATTCAATCCAAAGAAATTATTCAATCCAAAGAAATAATTTAAAAAAGTATGAGCATAAGTGTGCTATTTCTTGATAAAGGAGAGGTTTGGGTTGGTTGGAGGATAAGTGACTTCAGTTTGGGCTGTGTTGACTTCGAAGTGTTTGGAACATCTGAGGGAGACTTAAAACAGACAGCACGTGAGGGCAAGCACTATTCTCGGCATTGTTACATGCCTAACACTCAACACTGCAACTCTGGGTATTACTATTAACATCTCCACTTTATAAATGTAGAGAATAGGAATGTAAAGTTTAAATAACTCATTAGATCCACACATCGAGTAAGTAGTAAAGCTATTATAAACTCAGGCATTCTGGTTATAGAATCTATACCCTTATCCCCGGCTTCAGACGTGAAGAGTATTAATTACAAAGGTGAGGAGGTCTGGAGAGTAATATGATTTGTAAATGTAGATTTGAGCTGTCTAAAAATATAGATCATTGAATTCATAGATTTCTCACGTAAATTATGTATAGTGCAAACACAGAGGCTAAATATAGATTCGTAAAAACAATTCACATTTAAGATCATGGTGGGAGGAGCCTTCAAAGGAGGTTCATTGAGGCTACTGAAATAGGGACACAAATATCAAAAGATTTTATCCTAATCAAAGACAAAGAAAGATGCCACAAGTAAAAGGGAGTGGTTAACAGGGGTAACTGCTATGAAATTTTCGAGAAACAATAATATAGACGTTAAATGAGTGCCCACAGCATATAACATACTAGATGAAATGCTTTATCTATATTTATCATGTTAGCCTTGTAGCAAATCCATGCTATAAGGGAAACTCCATGCTTATGGGGAAACTGTATAATTTTCCTCATTTTACAGGTGGGAACTCTGAATCAAAGAGAGGTTAATAAAATTGTCCAAGTTTGCATAGATCATAGGTCAAGAGGTAGAATCAGGATTGAAATGGAAGCCATCTGATTGCTGAGCCTGTGTGCACAGCCACGACACTCGACTACCTTTGAAACATGGGCATCACAATTAGCAACCTGCACATCTTTAATCACCTCAGAAAGAATAGGTGAACAGGTATCAAATGTTGATTCAAGATATTTAAGAAGGAAGCAATGGAAAGAGATTGTGGATCTGGGGGAGGTTTTTTGGGAAGGGCGGGGCTTTGGGTTTGATTCTTAGAAAAAAAATGAGATGAACTGCTTATACAAAGAAACCAATATAGGGGCGCCTGGGTGGCGCAGTCGGTTGAGCGTCCGACTTCAGCCAGGTCACGATCTCGTGGTCTGGGAGTTCGAGCCCCGCGTCAGGCTCTGGGCTGATGGCTCAGAGCCTGGAGCCTGTTTCCGATTCTGTGTCTCCCTCTCTCTCTGCCCCTCCCCCGTTCATGCTCTGTCTCTCTCTGTCCCAAAAATAAATAAACGTTGAAAAAAAAATTAAAAAAAAAAACAAAGAAACCAATATAGTAGGTAGTTTTCTAGAGATGCTACTCTAATGAGTGAACAATCTGTGGTGTCTCAAATGAAAGCATCATCCTTCATTAGCAAAAAAGAATATTTTCTGCTGTCACTGTTAGGAAAGAAAGGAAAAAATGAGGCAAAGTGCAGACTACTCAAGAAAGTTGAGCTTTTTTTTCTCATCATTCTTATCTCTATGGGAAAGGAGGGGTCAGGTCTCCTCCCAACAAGGGAGCAGGAGATGTAGCTACTTAAGTCTGAGAAAAGCAAAGAGGGTTTTAAATAGCTGTTGCATTTGGCACACCTGGGTGGCGCAGTCAGTTGAGCTCAGGTCATGATCTCATGGTTTGTGAGTTGGAGCCCCACATAGGGCTCTGCGCTGACAGTTGGGAGCCTGGAGCCTGCTTTGGATTCTGTGTCTCCTCTCTCTGCCCTTCCCCAACTTGTGCTCTGTCTCTCTATGTCTCTCAAAAAAATAAATAAATGTAAAAAAAATTAATTAGCTGTTGCATCTAGCAGAATGCAGAGGGGACAGCAGAAACATGGAAGCTATCTAGGGACAATGAGGAGGCCAGCTGAAGATAGAGCATGAGATACCAGTTGCATTGTTTTGTGATAAAGACTTTGCTGTCAGGGAAAATTCCTTTTCGCCACAGGCCCACATTGATTAGTAATTTCTTTGAAGGCAGTACAGACAAGATTCAGAAAACATGGAGGCATATTTGTTCAAAGGGCTTATTCAGTAAAATGTCTTTTCTCTTCCATAATGATAGTATTACATATGAAGTTGATATTACCAACACTGGTTTATTAGTCTCCTGCAGCTGAGAAACTGGAAACCCCCCTAACAAACTGCCTTAACTTCCTGACTTGGTAGGGTTAAGAAAAAACAAAAAGTTTTTTAAGCTAATTCACAGTCAAGGTACAAGGACTTAATCTTGTCATGCTTTTGGGGGGACAGACACGAGACTATATAGTTGAATAACCTCCATCCCCAACCCCTAGCTTCATAGGGCACTAAGGAGACATGTTGACTAAATGCATGTGTTATCCTGGATTCGATCTTGGGACAAAAAAAGAACACTAGTGGAAACCCTGAGGAAATCCAAATAAAGTCTAGAGCTTAAGTTAAAAGTACCATGCCAACATTATTAATTTGTTAATTTTGACAAATATATTAAAATTATGTAAAACAGTAATATTAGAGGGAAATTAGGTGAAGTGACTATTAATTTGCTGAACAATCTTTGCAAGTTTTTTCAAGAATCCAAAATTATTCTCAAAAACATGTTTATTAAAACTAAGAATATGAATTGTCCCTCTTAAGTCTTTCATATCCAGAAGAAGGAAGGCAAAAGGAAATTCCCATCCCTATTTTTTAAGAAGTAATACATTAACCCTATTACCTAAGTTTTAGAAGAATATCCGTCATTATCAAACTCCACTTTGAAACTAAATATATTTGTTCCCTTTCTTCTAGCAAGTGAACAGCAGAGGGCTAGAAGTCAGAATAAAAAGTCACATTGTAATGAGAAGTATTTATCATCTAATCCTAGCTAAGCAAAAAGAAAAACAAATATAGGCAAACAAAAAAAAACCTATGCTCTCTCTTTCACACAATGTGTTCAAATAGTAGGTTATAACCTAGTGCCTCGGGTGAGTCCAGCATGCGAAATAATTACATCAGGAATGTGGTAGAATGTGGGGATGCTAGTCTTATGTCCAATACAGCCATGCTGAAGAGTTGTTTAGAGGTAATTAAGTTAATACACTAACTCATTTTTATCTTTCCCATATTGGTCAGAAATGAAGCTATTATTTTTTAAGCTGTTTTTACCTTAAATTTTCTGTTAAAAATTTGCTGATATATAGGTTTTTGAATAATAAATTTCTTAGAAAACATGAATAGCCTGTGATAATTGCATCCTTATTGTCACACTGACGTAGGCTCTCGGGATACAGTGGTGAAAAAAAATGAACATGTCCCTCATGCTCAAGAACTTACCAAATAGTAGGAACAGCAAATAAGAAATAATTTTTAAGATCACTAAAATATTGAGTATTTATTATACTCCAGGAAGACTTTAACTGCTCCTGAAATTTCCAACAAATAAACTGTGATAAGTACTAAAAATATAGAGGATACCATGATAGATAATAACAGGCAATAATTACCTAGATTATGTGGGGATTACTTTATATTGGAGGTTCAACCTAAAACTGTAAAAGGAGGAAATATTTAATGAAGGAAAGGTGAAAAACTCTAGCTGTGCTAAAAGCAGTAAAAGAGTATTCTAAAAAAAAAAGAAAAGAAAGAAAGAAAGAAAGCAAGAAAGAAAGAAAGAAAGAAAAAAGGCATGACCATAGGTACATACCTTCATAGAGAAAATAAATAAGAACATAAACAGACTGGAAAGAATGTTATAGAAAAAGATAGCATCATAAATGTTAATTATCAAAGATAATTGAAGATAAATTATCTTCTGTTTGAGATAAATTATACTCTGATAAATTATCAAAGATAATTAAAGATAAATTAGAACATGCAAGGACAGGGAAGATAACTGTGGTTTCAGAAAGCATGGGGAATGTCTTGCTATGTGCTTAGTATGTGGTGGGCATGGTACTAAATCACTTGTATGCGTTATCTTATTTAAACATTACATTAATAGCATGTGGATAGTCAAACTTTAAAGACCAGTTATGTATGTATTAGAGGGGTTATGTAACTTATTAAAAGCCACAATGGTACTTTTATGTGATTCACCCAGCATTACAATAGGCAACGTAAACGTCATAATTATCATGTCACCACCGTGACTGCCATGACCTTATCATTATTGACTATGAGATTACTATCCGAATGTTTTGTTGAAGTATAATGGACATTTAGTATCCTCTTAGTTTCAAGTGTACAACATAGTGATTCAGTATTTTTGTACATTACAAAATGATTCCCATGATAAGTCTAGTTACTGTTACCTTACAAAGTTATTACGATCTGAATGTTTTTGACAGTTTCTGAGTTTCAGAATACTCTTGAATCACTCCAATGAGATTCTTCCAATATTTCTAATGTTTTAAAATTCTATTGCAGAGACAAATTATTGGGATCAATTAGTGAGGCCCAGGAAGGCTTGGCTATGGCAACTAATATGAAATAGAAAAAGAAATCAGATGTTAGAAAATTTTATATACTGAGGTTATTTTCCTTTCCAACGGATGATCTTTCTTTTAGTGAGAACCTAAGAGCAACCCTTATTGTTTATGTGTGGGTTAGGGGGTATTTGTCTATCCATTCATTAAGAGTCACAATCTACAGAGTATATTCTCCAGTTTTCAAAGTAACACGCACACACATACACACACACACACACACACACACAGCCTTATTTTTCTAGCAGAAACATTAGTTGGGCTGAATAATAAGTCCTGTAAATCGTTATATAAGACATAAGAAAAACTGTCTAACCCTTTTGGAATTTGAACATGTTGCATTCATGTAGAAATAAATAAACAATCGCCATTGATTTGTTTCTTTCAAGTCAGAAACCAAAGAACTCTGAGAGGAGTGATTTCTATTTCAAAATTACTAAGTATTTTCTTTTTTAAAATTTGTATCCTGATTTACAGATAAAAGATCATTGAAGAAATTCCAAACAGCTTCACACACACTTCAGAGTTTGAGTAAGCTTACCATATTGAATTAAACATTAGACACTTTTGATGTGCGTGTGTTTTTCCCTCTCAATCTTGGAAAGAGTCTGTGCTTAAATATTTAAGCCACAGTATAGTGTGTCAGAGTTAAAAAGGGAAAGCTTTTAAATCAAAATTGGAAATAATACATTTAAGCATAGGTTTGCACTTTGATGAATTCAGGAAGAGTCACAACGGCTCATAGTCTGGCCATGGTCTGGTAGAATTAGAGAATTGTAATGATATATTTCCCTTCATGTGTGGGTTTTGCAGTAGGCATGAGGAAAATGCAGATTCTTTTTCTCCTAGGATTCTTCATATCTTTTGCCATTAGTCATACCAAGCATATGGAAATAGAGATATAAATTTTAATGTAGCGTGCACACATTTCTAGAGGATGCAGAGGTATGATAGAGGAACTTCCCCCCTACTTATTCTTAAGACATTAAGTAACATGACTATCATGGTGTTCAGTAAATTCACATTTCCAATTTGACCTGTCTCTTAAATTACCCATCTCAAATGTTCACTGGGCAGTTTCAAATGAATTTACTTCAAATTCTTCAAATAAACTCATCACTTTTCTTCAAGATACTTCATTTCCTACCTTTTCTTTTTCCATGAGTATACTAGAAATTTTGAAGATATCCCTGATATTTTTTTTGTCAGTACACTATCTGTCATCAAGCCTTCATTTTCTTTTCTTTTTCCTTTTAAATGTGTTGATTCACTCATTCTGCCTCACCCTCACCATTATCAAACTCCTATCGCCTAACAACTGTATTATTAGAACATCCTGTTAGCTGGACTATTTTTTTTTCTTGTTTTCTAAATGAGCCTAATTGTACTACTAGGTTAATCATTTTACTAGTTACTATTTAAATGCTTTATAAAACAGTTGTATCTCAAATTTACATCCAATATTCATGAATAGTATCCTATTCTAACTATTGTAGCCCATACTGAAAATATATCTTCTGAAAACTATAAGGTATTTGGTATTCATTTATTCAATATGCATTTCTTTACACTGTCTCCTTGTAAGTCATAGATATGATGTACACAATGTTTGTGTGTCCAGTCCCTATGTAATCCAATCAGGGAGATAGAAAAAAATTATAACCTCATGACTTAGTGTCGTGCTGTGAATATTAGATGCCCAATTTGTTGAAATAATAATATATAGAAATATAACTGTGAAAGAATTTCAGGTGTAACAACAGAAATCTATGTATATAATGATGTGAAATCTATGTATATAATGATGTGTATATAATGATGATATGAAACTAGACAGTTGATTTTCCCAAGATAATTTTAAAAGGCTTTATAACTTGATATTAAAATCAAGTCTTGGGGCACCTGGGTGGCTCAGTCAGTTGGGTATCTGACTTTATCTCAGGTCATGATCTCACAGCTCGTGAGTTTGAGCCCCGCGTCCGGCTCTGTGCTAACAGCTCAGAGCCTGGAGCCTCCTTCGGATTCTGTGTTTCCCTCTCTCCCTCTACCCCTCCTCCACTCATGCTCTGTCTCTGTCTCAAAAATAAATAAACAATGAAAAAAATTAAATCAAGTCTTGAGGGGCACCTGGCTGATTTGGTCAGTGGAAGGTGAAACTCTTGATATTGGAATTGTGAGTTTGAGCTCCACATTGGATGTAGAGATTACTTAAAATTAAAACCTCTTTTAAAGAAAAGTAAGTATTGAATAATATTAGGGATTAAGCACATTTCAGGCAAAGAGAATATATGTTGAAATCCAAATCACAAAGTAACCTAGAGGTCAGAAAATCTGAGAGTGTTCTGATATTGGGTCAACTTCAAGGACTGCTGGTAGGTGGTGTCCTAGAGGTCCCCAGAGCCTGCCTGTGAAAATGGCTGGAGAATTTCAAGAAGGGGAATAGCAAGAGAACAGTTCATAAATAAATAAATAAATAAATAAATAAATAAATAAATAAATAACCACCCAGGCTGGGTGGTTATTTATTATAGGGGATAAATGGGAGGGAAAATAAACTATGGGCAGAGGAATCAGGAGAGCACATGCACACTGATCGAGGCAAGAACTAATGAAGATATGACATTGGTGTTAGAAGAAAGGAAGCAGAACTGACATGTTTACAAGTCAAAGGGAATAACTTGGCAAGCATCGTGATGTAGAGCTTGAGGCAGGGGATAAATATAGGGACATTCTCAATGTTATGACTTGTACAACTCAGTGAAAGCTGATGCCCTTAAAAATAAATTTAATGATTACAGCTTTGTAGTAGAGGCTAAAGTCTGGGATTGTGATGCCTCCCGCTTTGGTCTTCTTCTTCAATATTACTTTGGCTATTCAGGGTCTTTTGTGGTTCCATACAAATTTTAGGATTGCTTGTTCTAGGTTCAAGAAGAATGCTGGTGCAATTTTGATTGGGACTGCATTGAATATGTAGAGAGCTTTGGGTAGTATTGACATTTTAACAATATTTATTCTTCCAATCCATGAGCATGGAATGTTTTTCCATTTCTTTATATCTTCTTCAATTACCTTCATAAGCTTTCTATAGTTTTCAGCATACAGAACTTTTACATTTTTGGTTAGGTTTATTCCTAGGTATTTTATGATGCTTGGTGCAATTGTGAATGGGATCAGTCTCTTTATTTGCCTTTCTGTTGCTTCATTATTAGTGTATAAGAATGCAATCGATTTCTGTGCATTGATTTTGTTCCTGTGATATTGCTGAATTCATGTATCAACTCTAGCAGACTTTTGGTGGAGTTTATCGGGTTTACCATGTGTAATATCATGTTATCTGCAAAAAGTGAAAGCTTGACTTCATCGTTGCCAATTATGATGCCTTTGATTTCCTTTTGTTGTCTGATTGCTGATGCTAGAACTTCCAACACTATGTTAAACAACAGCGGTGAGATGGACATCCCTGTCGTGTTCCTGATCTCAGGGGGAAAGCTCTCAGTTTTTCCCCCATTGAGAATGATATTAGCTGTGGGCTTTTCATAAAAAAAAAAAGACACATAGACAAATGGAATAGAATAGAGACTCCAGAATTGGGCCCACAAAAGTATGGCCAACTAATCTTTGACACAGCAAGAAAGAATATCCAATGGAAAAAAGACAGTCTCTATATCGAATGGTGCTGGGAGAACTGGACAACATGCAGAAGAATGACACTAGACCACTTTCTTACACCAGACACAAAAATGAACTCAAAATGGATAAAGGACCTGAATGTGAGACAGGAAACCATCAAAATCCTAGAGGAGAAAGCAGGAAAAAACCTCTCTGACCTCAGCCACAGCAATTTCTTACTTGACACATCTCCAAAGGCAAGGGAATTAAGAGAAAAAATGAACTATTGGGACCTCATGAAGATAAAAATCTTCTGCACTGCAAAGGAAACAATCAACAAAACTAAAAGGCAACCAACAGAATGGGAAAAGATATTTGCAAATGACATCAGACAAAGGGCTAGTATCCAAACTCGATAAAGAACTCACCAAATTCCACACCCAAAAAACAAACAATCCAGTGAAGACATGGGCAGAAAACATGAATAGACACTTCTCTAAAGAAGACATCCGGATGGCCAACAGGCACATGAAAAGATGCTCAACGTTGTTCCTCATCAGGGAAATACAAATCAAAACCACACTCAGATACCACCTCACACCAGTCAGAGTGGCTAAAATGAACAAATTAGGAGACTACAGATGTTGGAGAGGATGGGGAGAAACGGGAACCCTCTTGCACTGTTGGTGGGAATGCAAACTGGTGCAGCTGCTCTGGAAAACAGTGTGGAGGATCCTCAAAAAATTAAAAATAGATCTACCCTATGACCCAGCAACAGCACTGCTAGGGAATTTACCCAAGGGATGCAGGAGTGCTGATGCATAGGGGCACTTGTGCCCCAATGTTTATAGCAGCACTTACAATAATAGTCAAATTATGGAAAGAGCCTAAATGTCCATCAACTGATGTATGGATAAAGAAATTGTGGTTTAGGGGCGCCTGGGCGGCTCAGTCCGTTAAGCGGCCGACTTCGGCTCAGGTCATGATCTCACAGTCCGTGAGTTCGAGCCCCGCGTCGGGCTCTGTGCTGACAGCTCAGAGCCTGGAGACTGTTTCAGAGTCTGTGTCTCCCTCTCTCTGACCCTCCCCCGTTCATGCTCTGTCTCTGTCTCAAAAATAAATAAAAGTTAAAAAAAAAAAGAAATTGTGGTATATATACACAATGGAACACTACGTGACAATGAGAAAGAATGAAATATGGCCTTTTGTAGCAACATGGATGGAACTGGAGAGTGTTATGCTAAGTGAAATAAGTCATACAGAGAAAGACAGATACCATATATTTTCACTCTTATGTGGATCCTGAAAAACTTAACAGAAGACCATGGAGAAGGGGAAGGAAAAAAAAAGTTAGAGAGGGAGGGATCCAAACCATAAGAGACTTTTAAAAACTGAGAACAAACTGAGGGTTGATGAGGGGGAGGAGGGGGGGAGTGGGTGATGGGCATTGAGGAGGGCACCTGTTGGGATGAGCACTGGGTGTTATATGGAAACCAATTTGACAATAAATTTCATATTAAAAAAAGTAAACTTTATTTATAACATTTATTTATAAAATTTTATTTATAACATTTATCATAGAACTTATTGCCCCCAAATAGATTGTAAATTGAATGAAAATATCAAATATTATACTTGTTTCTTTTTATGGGGAGGAAACTTATACTAATACCAATCTTGAGATTTTTCTATAACTACATTATAGTGTATACTAGGTTGCCAATTCAGAGTAAATGATATGTTAATGATACAAACACCTTGGAGGGTGTTTAAGAGGATAGGCATAAGAGGAATGTTGACCTCTATGTAAATTTTAGTTACACCAATTACTAGATGTGACCTTAGAGGATATATTTTAATTGTTTTCATGACAGTCTTCTGAAATGCAAACTCTTAGTTCAGAACATTATTGTATATACTATTGCCAATGTAGTTTCTAGTACAATGGTAGGGACCTAGGACGCATTTTAGTACTTCTGATGAATGAATAAATGAGAGTTCAAAGAAATTCACTCCACTGTCATTTCCTGTGCAGGTACAAAGGGAGACATTTTATGTAATTGTAAAATGTCTGTTTTGGAAAGACAAACCTCAAACAAGAGTACCTATATTATCTAAACAAATCACTATTCAATTATGAAAATAAAGAAGTTTCTTTGATGTCTAGTAGTCTAAAACTTCAAAACAAAATCCAATTATTTTCAGCCATTATTTAATACAGCACCATAATAAGGATATAACTAAAGTCATATTCATCACTATCCATTCCTCCAAGGAACAAGTAAGGCAAGTAGGATGTTGGGATAGAGAAGAAATGAAAACTTTTGACAAGTGATGAATCAAGAAAACGTCCTATCTTCAAGGAGCAAATATTAATTAGGCTCTAAAAACTTATCTACATAATTACATGAAAGAATTTCTTTTTAAAATGTTCTTAGAAAAATCTAGAGTGACAAACACAGCTAATGGTTTAAAACTAATTAGATCTTAGCTCCTAATGGAAACAAAGCTTGCAGTTAAAAGTCAATTTTTTACACTACCTGATATTTTGGTTAATACAAACTAAGTAACACAGATTCAAATTACTTTAATTAAAATGTTCTTTTGTATTTCTCCATTATTGTGATTGTACTATGTAGAACAGTATTACACTATTGATAAGTGTCCACTTGGTGTACTTAGAAGGTCTGAGGGATTTTGATAAGTATGCTGCATTTTATTTACAAAGAAAGAATAAAACATTCCATTCAGTGTGACAAACTTCTCTGATGCTTAACACAGAGCTACAGTATAGTGCACGCCTTGAAAAAGAAGAGGCTTAAAGCATTGCACTGACTGAGAAACCATGGATAGATTACTTGATCATCTGAGCTAGTTACTTTCCTGGAAAAAGACAAGGGCACCTATAGCCCTATATAATTTCTCTTAAGTTTAATACTCATTTAATATACTTAAGGCGCTTAGCATGGTGGCAGACACTGGAAAGAGCTTCCACCTTTTCTCTTTCTTCTATAACATTATTAATTGGTATGGTTGCATTTATTTATTCATTCGTCCAACAACTATATGTTCAATTGCTGCTTGGCAATGTGCAGTGCTCTGGGGATGAAAGACAAGGCCCATCTTTGTTCACAGGACTCTCAAAGTCTACAAAGAGAAAAACATTCAAATAACATTCAGCACAGTATTATAGTAGCTGGAAAAGAGCTGTTCACAAGTATAAGGAAAGGGGCATGGTTAATTCCATCAGGGATAGTGTGAAAGTGGAAGTCAGATAGATTCACTGAAAAGGTGATGTAAGGAGAATTTTGGACTTGGAAATATGGTGAGCAAACATACATGAGCCCATATGGACTTCTGTTAAGTTGAAACAAAATTTGTCAGAGATGGGAGAACATGAGAAAACCTGCAATAGAAGAGATGTTTATAGAAATCATGTCTGAGAGAATATTTTGTTTTATGGAGGATAAGTTTAATGGGGTAGTCAATAAAGAGAATTAAAAGGATCCAAATGGGAATTAACATGAACACAGCCACATTAAAAAAGAGTCAGTGCGGCTCTTATTTCCAAGTGTTGCATTGTAGAGCTCTGCCATTTGTCTCACACTTAGCAGAAATTTCGATAGTTCCTAACTTAATGGTCGAAAAGAATAAGGCTTCCTGAGAGAGGGACCTGTTTATCTGTACAAAGTAGTCATGCTAACTGTGATGGGGTTGCCAAGCATTCTCACTCAGCAATATATGCACATATATTAGAAAAGGAGAAACAAACTATGTGAAAATCAAGTAAGAAAGAAATCCAGAGATGCCTGGGTGGCTCAGTCAGTTAAGACTCAGACTTTGGTTCAGGTCATGACCTCACATTTTGAGTTCGAGACCCGTGTGAGGCTCTGTGCTGACAGCTCAGAGCCTGGAGCCCGTTTTGGATATAGTGTCTCCCTCTCTCTCTGCCCCTCCCCTGCTTGTACTCTGAAAGAAGGAAGGAAGGAAGGAAGGAAGGAAGGAAGGAAGGAAGGAAGGAAAGAAACCAACCAACCTTGGAAGGAAGGAAGGAAGGAAGGAAGGAAGGAAGGAAGGAAGGAAAGAAAGAAAGAGAGAGAAAGGAAGGAAGGAAGGAAGGAAGGAAGGAAAAGAAAGGAAGAAATAAAGAAAGAAAGAAAAAGAAAAGAAAAGAAAGGAAATGAAATCCTTAAAATGAGAAGTGATAACTAACTGATAGGAGATGTGGTAATGAAATAGAATGAGGTTTTATCATGAACTAAAGTGGGAGAAAAAAAGAAAATGGTATAAGTAAATTTTCAGATCACTTTCCTGCTTCTGTTGACTTGGGAGAGGAGAGGTAGCTCATAAAGATATTTAGTGAGAAACAAAGATGGATTAGGAAAATTTATCTGTTTATTTTTGATAGGGGAAAGGGAAAGACAGTGGGTTGACTTTTGCTAATTCTAATATTCACATGCCTTTTGAGTATCTGGTCAAATTTTCATTGTGCCTTAACTTAGATGTTTCTCTAAAATTTTGAAGTGGCTAAACAAATACAGAAGTCCTGAGTATATGGGTAGACATTGAAATCAAGAGGATGAATGAGACTACTTAGGCAATTATGTTGAAGAAGAATACACAAAGTGTACCTTAACAACCATATAACACCATTATTACATAATATAGAGTAAAAGGAGCTGGCAAAGTCCTGAGGAACAACAACAAAAAGCAATTTGCTGGATCTCTTCCAGTATCTGCCAGGTAGGCAGAAATCCAGCAAAGAATACCTTTCAAATAAGAAATTAATGTGAATAAGGTCTGTTGCACTGAGTAGCTGCACTCAGTGGTCCAAAGCATTTGGAAACAAAGGGAATAATGGTAAATTTCCCCATAATTGTTTCCCTGGAGTTGGGAGGCAAAGATCTGATATAAAGGGAAGAGGAAGGATAAGAGGTAATGTTTGATGTCTCATGTTCCCATTTCCTTGTTATTCATTTTCTTAGGTTTCTGTGAAATTAAATGATAATTTCACACTCTTGGGATTTCCTACCATGTATTTCTTTCTCTCCCCTCTCCCCATTTTCTGTCTACAGGGATGAAGCAAGAAGTAAGAATACCAAGGCCAGATTGTGATGTGTTACACTAATATAAACCATGTGTCTGACAATGTCAGACTCTTGAATTCAATCCAGTAAAGTCCCTAACTTATTATAATTCCAACATTTGAGTGTTTAGTCATGTTTAAATAATAGGAGAAGTGTCAAGTGAGGCTTAAATTATTTTTCTGACTTGAATTAGAAATGAAGGATATGGAAATACACACTGATCTATTTTCCACTCCTTTTATCCACATGTCTTAGCTGGGTAAACAAAAGAAAGAATTTAACACAATCAACCACATTAAACAAAAAACTTCCTTTAAATCATCTCTGTACCAATCAACTACACTTAGAAATTATGGTATTGTTATGCAAATGAAACACTAAAATCCAGAGTTAGGGAGCACTAGTTTAGAATGTTATGTTTTTAAGGTTACAAGACCAGTTCTTAATCTTACACTCTTCAGATTATTTTTTCTTTTGCTCTCCCACCCTGCAAGAACTAATATCTTAAGTAGAAGTCTCACACAAAGAAATTTAAGGGTCATGCAATTTATATCAGATTACCTATTATCCAGGCCCTAGATATGCAATTTTATATCTTTGAACATTTGAAAAACACAAAGGCTTTACTTTCTTGTTGGAAATCATGAATGTAAATTACTTATTTAATACATACAATATATTATTTAACATTATTTTCAGTGAGTTACTTCAAAGCAACACATTAATAAGGATCAAGTAATTTGAAATCGGGGGGATGAGAAAATACACCATGCCTGGAGCTAAAATACATTTCCTCTTCTGATTTTTTTTTTTTTCCTGGAAACCTCTCCCACCAATCAAATCTTGGGATACTAGATGCTAGTCACTAAAGAATTACAAAATGATGATGAAAAGAATAGCAGCTTTGTGTTTTTCTAAAACTGTACAAATCAAGGCCAATGGTCAAACATAGTCCCTAAGTTGTCTGGAGTTTCTTAAATGACCAATGATGGACTGTTCTGAATATATTCAGCTTTGCCAGAAAAATGAACCCCACTGACTCTATCCCATTTAAAATGTAACCCTTGACTATACTTTTAAATTTAATTTTTTACTTTATGTACACAGAAATTTATTATTTTTGATGAATAGTTTTATAATAAGATAAAAAAAAAGCAGTCCTATTATCTCTAGGTACACAGTCCTTCATGCTGCTACTTGGTAGTAAAAAAAAAAAAAAAACACTCCACCTGTCCTTTGTC